>NC_135064.1:20928092-21237456 GCF_051401765.1 Calliopsis andreniformis
CAGAGAAGTAAGAAAAAAAATCAATTTTAACTATGACTGTATCTTTCTTAAACTCTACAGTGCAAGTGTAATCTGAAAATGTATCGTACTTTTTTTCTAGTAGAAATTGCAGACTACGTTTATTTGTTTGATGAAAATTCCATTTCCAATAAAGAGAATAAGTCATCAGTGGGCCACAAGGCACCGAACCTTTTAAGTAGAATGACGTGTTGTCTTAAAGCTTAAGTTAAATAGAAGCTAAAAGCAACGCGTTTATTGCGTAGATAGTGGGATTTAATATGGAATTCCATTTACTGCACGCTGTAGCTTCGATACTTTTGCATGTGGCTCTGCCTGCAAGAGTGATTTTCTACTACTTTATATTAACGCACTTCGTATCAAACATCTTGTAATGCAGGCAATTAAGCTGCACATGGAAGACCAATATTTCCTACTTAGCTTGAGCATTAAGGCGATAAATGAGTCAAGTTGAAAAGGAAAGAATTTGAAAAATTCTAAATTGCTGTTTCTGATAAAGAAGTCTCATAATTGTATTGCTCTTTCATTGAAATACAAGATATTCAGATGCACATTTTTATCGGCTTCTTATCGCTCAGAGTGTGACAACTGACGCATGAGGAATGCACAAACATTTTCTTAACGTTTGTTAGCATTTTTTATCAATGCATTCTTGAAACGTTTTTTACGATTTTACGAAGAATTTGGTAATGCCTGTCTCGTCCAAATAAAGACTAATGAATCATAAGCCGTCGCAATTTTTGGTATCCAAGACTTGCGTATATTTACAGAGTTTATAAATTACCTCCTCCTTCTCTGTTAAACATTCCACTGTCAGATAATGTTTCGCGAATATTTACCTTCATTCGAGAGTCGAATTTTGTTTTCGAAATGTCTCTACATTTGAAAAAAATTCAAGATGCAATGACGTCGACGATTTTCTGTTTTTTTTTTTTTTCAATTTAAGCACATCGCTAATTCGAGACTTGTTGAAGTCTGAGCCTAAATAAAAAAAAAAAATTCACAAGCCCTCTATAAAACAGGATCATTCTCGATTTCTATCAGCACACCCTGTGCACAGCGAGTGCATGTAATTGCATTTCCCACGTGGCCAGGAGGGCCTAAAGAACTGAACGATCGCGCAGGTTTTCGAGCGAGCGATTCGAAACGGTGCAAGCGATGCACTCTCCTCGCGATCCTCGTGTTACCAGCGTACACGGGCTATGACTCATCGCATCGAGATATAATTATGATAATCGCAGACACCCCGCGAGCGCGCGATCCCGCGTACTCGTTGCGAATTTGAGAAGAGGATGCGGGAAAAAAGGTGACTCTTTTTTCTGCAGGATTATTCTTTGAATTTTGTTCTTTAAAAGCAAGTTTTGAAAATATTCAATTAATTTTGTTGATTTTGCACTACATAGAATTTTTTATACTATACATTCATGTCTTATTTATACTAAATATTTTATAATAATAAGTTGAAGATCAGAAGATTAGTTTTCTTAATCTCATTTGATTCTTTGGCTTGAAGATTTGTAAGTTGCAAGAAATTTCAATCTATTAGGAGAATTTTTGAAAATTCCAAGTGTAATTTATGAACTTCCTTTTTATCAAAATAGCAGATTAATACAAAAAGAAAAGACTTTGCAGTTCCCAAGAAGAGAAGAAGAAAAGATTAAAGTATGCTCTTTAATTTTAATAATTTCATATTTGCAACCCTTTTTCCTACAGACAGTAAATCACCAGACACCCTCCAAATCATAGTGATAAATCAGCATAGAAACCAGCCATGATCCAACAGACGTATAAGCCACCTTGGTCGCTGAATTATTGATTTCATTGTTGGCGACAATACCGAGGCAACAGAATTGCCCACTAAATCAATCAAATCAACAGTAGTTTTCGCAGCAAAGACGAAAGGACGCACTGCATACAAGAGCAATAATAGTTACCGCGATAACGTTGCGTAACGCAGCGCGATAGAAGTCCAATATTTACGAGCGACTTGCACTCAATTAGACTTTCATTTTACGTGGTGACCCGCGAACTAGAGATACCGGTTTTCGGCAATCGATCGAACAAATTTATCGAACGCCGCGTTTAGACAATCGATTAGAAGCGTGAAATAAGAAAGAGAGGGTAAACGAAAGAAAGACAGCTCTTACGTAGACTATCGAGTATAGTAAAGAGAGGATGGACCAGAGTCCTTACATAACCATGAGCAATTCTAACGAATTTGTGCTTTGACGTAGAAAGTGAAAACAGGAGTGCCTATTTGGCAGTGGTCATCGATGACGCAGGGCTAGCAGAAGGTTACACATCCAACAAAGATGAAAGGACGAGGAAAGGGAAAGGAAGGAAGGAAGGAACGAAGAAGAAGAAAAAAAAAAGAAGAAAAGGAAGACACGGAGAGCTGGTTCCAGACTTTATATAGAATCTGGACTGCGCGGCTACCGACCACCATCTGTCGTCCGACTATAGATACTAATCTCCAGCGCTGAAGAGATAAAGGACGAAGAGGGAGATCGCGCTTTGTCTTAGCCGCCCCTTGGCATTCCTCCGTTCGAGGCAACTCCAGCTTAAGAATTATAATCACCCCGCGGTATCCTCCGAATATTTAGACCCTCGTAGACAATTTTTACAGCTGCACGGGAGGGGGGAGAGGCTGGCCACGGTGGCCAGGGTACGAGAGGAACCGGGGCGGAATCGACCTGAAGAGGGAGAGAAAGATGCAGAGAGAGAGAGAGAGGGGGAACAGAAGCACCTGCGCGGCGTTCCGCCTTCGACCACATTCTTTGTGATTTCCTTGAGAAAAATAGCTCGGAATTCTTGACCGCTTTCGGGACGCGTGTGTACCTGCGCACACGTGTTCCTGCACCAGCGCAGGTTCTAATAACCGTGAACAGACGAAAGGATCCGCCGATGAGAACAATCGACCCAATTTCCATAGCGAAGAAAATTTTCTGATCGAAATTTCAAGCATTCCAAAGTGATTAACTCCACTTTCTGATTTTCTTTTTCTTTTTTCAATTTTTGGGCCAGAGCATTTGATTAATGCTTGGTCTCTTAAAAGGGCAAAGTGGATATATTCATCACCACAAATCAATTGTATGGCGCGATCTTTTAATTTGTTTTTAATGTACGCAAAATAGGCAAGTATTGTATTTACACTAATTGTTAGTTTGAAATAAGAATTATGTCTACAAAATATTTTTAGGGAATGAAAACAATTTTTTGGAACTTGTGAAAATTCTCTGCCCGCTGAAGGGGCTAGCTTTTTATATTTAATATTAATATTTTTTATATTTAAATATTTTTTGTTTCGTGGAGTTATTCGATTTGGCAAATGAGCGGCTCATTTATCACAGACTTTTCCGCGCTAGAAATTTCCCGAAGCATGCCATCAACAGTTTCTTCTGACCTGCTCCAGCAATTGCAGGAAGTACTGTTCGAGTCCCGAAAGAAGTCTCATGGAAAGCATCGCCTCTAATACATTCTACGAGACATCTTCCAAGACATTAATAATAGGCATATGCTGAAGGAATCTTGAATGCGGATAGAGTATACGATTTCTACGAAACCATCCTCGAGGATCGGAACTTTAAGTGGATCCTAGAGAAATGATGGATTCCAGGCTAGGTCGGTCGTAAACTAAAGACGAGCCTCGCGCAGCTAATCGTTGGGACAGAATCGTTATTGTGCCTCGAGTTTGGAAGAACTCGACGCAAAGTGCTACAATTAATGTTCAAACATTTTTTGAGCCTGGAACTACCGACGATTAATTATTCAATTTCTTAGTTTTTAAGGGAGAGAATAAATGGAAATATATTAAGGTACGAGTTAAGTATAAGGTGAGAAAAGAAAATTTGTAATTTGTATCACAGATTAAATAAGAGATACTAATGATAAAATTGTAATAAAATTCAAAAAAATCTTGGACTAATTTTCTTCTATTCTGTTTGGAAGTTTTATACCTGGGTGAAGAAATATTTCTCTTTTCGTTCCCCTTGGCTTTCCTTGAAGGACCATCAAAAAGGAGAAACGGACGATCACGTACGAAGACCTATCGTGACATCATCGCAATATTATTCATTACGGTTCTGGTATCGTATAGTTAATCTCGCACACTGTGGTATGCCTAAGTCGTACGTGACACAGGTAGCGGATGGTTCTCTTTCATGGACCAAATTTTCCCTTCTGTTACTTCCCATGCTGTCTGCAGCGAAATCACAAACTTACTCTTTTCATAAACGTATAGATTCTCTATTAGACCAAATAATGCTGGATTACCATTAACGAGAATTCACTTTGAACGAGTCTTCTTTGAACGAGTCTAAATCAAATTTAAATTAAAGTATTCAGCATCATTCTGTCCTTCACTGACAATATTCTCTGAAACCTCTGCTAGCCTAACTGGCTATTGTCTAATTATTTAAACCACACGACTGATTCAGCTAGTGAATACAATCCAATGACTACTCTGAAGAACCTTGAGCTAGTGACTCGGTCTACGTATCGAATGAACAAAGTAAGAGCAATTTTGATGAAGTGATTCATCTTCAGGAATGCCAAGGGCTTTACGCATTAGGATAAGACGAGATGCACTTAAGTGCGCGACGAATTCTGCTATTGTTATTTATCTCAATAAATCTCTTTATCTATATAATATCACAACAATATCCAAAAAGTACCAAGCCCAGTACCACTACCATCAAACAAAAAGTAGAACCTTCAAATGATATTTCCCCTAAAAAGTCTTCCTACAAGATTTCCAAGAAAATTTACTCTCTACCTTTCCCTCAGCTCTAAGCAAAGATTCATCCTCTTGCAGCACGATTTACGCTACGTTCCACGATTATTTGCTAGCGGAGGAAAATACTTCAGCAGAATCATCGCGATGCAGCCAGCGTTGGAAAGTTCAAAAGAAGATAATCGTTCGCCCGAGCTGAAAATACGACGCCGAAGTACTAAAGGTCTTTGGACGTCCTCTCGAATGTCGACTGTGCAGAGACGCCTGGATATTATTTGCCCTGGCACAACGGCCTCCAGCGCAACCTCGAAAAGTATTTTGCGCAGGCGATATTTACGCAGGACAAACACACAAAAGTACAAGGCGGCGGCGAGGGCGCGAGAGATGCAAAACTAACGTGGTCGGTATGACACAGGGAGTAATAACTTACGATATCGTGAATGCTTGGTCACGCACGGTGCATCTCGCCGCGGTTTCACACGAAACGAAGGAAGAGGCATCCCCTTTTTGCATACCGCCGCGCGAACGAACGTACGACTCTGCCTGTACTTTGTTAGAACGTTGATAGCGATTCGGAGAACCGACCGAAAAATATTATTTGACGATATTTCTCGACCGACTTCTGAGATTACGCGGCGACGTCTGTTCACAAGGTCTGGGTGATATTCAATTCAAAACGCGATATTCAACCCTTATAAGCACAATTGGGTGCTCATTATTTTCCAGCGAATTGAGTAAATTTAAATTTAAATTCAAAAATAAAAAAAATAGGAAACAAAAAATTCAATGCCTCAAAGAGATTAAACAGATTCTAAATACATGCTTTCTAAGATTCTGAGTTCACTTCTCCCTGCAGATATCGATTATAATTTGCAACAGCAGATCACTGCTTTCTTCTCCAGTTCTCAGAGATGAAAGTAAGGAGAACTTGTACTATGTTGAGCGAGCCGCGCTATCATCGCCAACGTAACCAGCATCGATACTGCTAATCGCTAATGAAAATACTACGATAGCGAATTTATTATGCATTCAGTGAAACTGGAACGATAATTTTCCTCGATGCGAGCGCATTAAAACGGTAGAAACGGGCGGCGATAGTCGCGGCTACCGTTTCCTTACGTATTAGCATTCAGCACGGCGAGGCAAAGTTGAGGAGAGCGCCGCGCTGGAGAACCGTTTCTGTGCCTGCAATCAGGCATTTCTGTACTATTACGGTTGCGCGCGGCGGACATCGGAGTTCTCTAACGTATCGAAAGGACGAGCATTCCCGCCACGTACGTAGACCACATAGAAAAGAACGTACAAAGTCGTGGAGCGTTGGAATTCTCGCCCGGGGGATCGAGGCGACTGATGCACGCAGCATAGGTCCGCCCGATTCGAGATTATCGAAAGTATCGTAAAATTTTATGCGAAAAATTTCCTCCGCGAGCGGTTCCCTTTACGATTTTCTTCTTAATCCTATATGGGTATGGAATGGTTAAACGAGAAGGAGAAACATAAACCGTCGGATCATTAGTCTGTCGATCCTGACTTAAATACTACCTACGCGAAAGGGGCGTTAATACGAGAATTTTTCAACGAGTTTTTAATTTTTAATTGGCCTTCAGAGTTAGTCGTTCCGACGTTATTGGATCGAAATAATAGGATACGTTCGATGAAAATGTAATAGGGCGAGGCAGGATGCATGGTAGAACCAAGCAGGAATTAATTCTATAAATAAAAAAGGTAACATTTTTTCATAAAAAAATGTAAAGGGCCAAGATCTAGATTATGATCAAGATCCATTAGGTGGAGAAGTAATCAAAGCCGCACTTATTAGATGAATCTTTGAATTCAATTTTCTCGAAAACTACGTACAGCGAGAGAAAATTTAAACTTAACATTTCTATGCACGAATATTAGTAATTAATGATCTAAATATTTGAGTTTACATTTGAAACGCTCATTTATTTTAGCATTGCTTCCTACCCTCTACAAAATGTACAGTTCAATTTATTTTCTCATTCCATTTACTTTTTAAACTCAGTTTTGTCCGCCGCTGTATATTTCCTATAAAAATATTTTACCCTTTTTTTATTTATATGTACAACCAATGACTGCTCTGTTTTATCGCGCATCCTGCCATAACCTGTACGTCTTTCCATCATTTAGAGAAATAAGGCGATCTCTATACTTCACTTTCAAAAATCGTGAGATACGTATACTTGCGTGTTGCGTTGCGCCGTGGCAACGCAAGGACATGAACATACAGATTCGTAAATATGTAGCATATTTCGTGAATAATAATGGGAAAATGTACACACGCAGCTTACCTAATCCCGAAGGTGTACTCAGATGCGGTTCACGTTCCGCACCGAGATTACTTTTTCCAGATATAAAGCAGAAGAAGCTAACCTCAACAACACTGGCTACACGCGGTCGAATGCGCGGGTGCCGCGAGTCAGAATGTGCGCATGCGCATCCACTGTGGAATGTGCCCTCTCCCCATGTACAACCTTCTTCCCGTCCCGCGGCCAGCGATGGACTCGAGACGCTTCCAAATACTTCGAATATTATTCGAAACCGAGAGTCCTTGAAAATTTCAACAATTTCCGATGCTATCTCGAACCACGAAACCCTCGGCATCTTAGAATCCCCTAACAGAATTAGAGGTTATAACAGCTTTCAAACGTGCCAATGAAACTAACACAATTTTTTTTTCATATACAATGGAATCCTTATTCAGTATTTGGCACTGTAACGTTATTTTGTACCTAATTCTATCATCTTTAAAATTTATAAACGTTAAATGACTAATTGCAATGACGCCAAATAATAGTAAATCTGAATTAAAAAAAAAAATGTTGAACATTCGGTTCAATCGTGATTAATTGGAAGTTCTACTGCATTTTGGATAAAAAATCTCTAAATCGCGTAAATCTCGCGTCAAAGAGAATTGAATACCCATCGCTCACGCTTGCCCCCTTCCCCTTCGCTGCCCTCCTTTGCCCTCACCCGCCCTCAACCCACTGTCGACCCTTGCAACCCCTCTTCGTCGCACCACAATCGCGCGGCTCATTCCACACGGCGACGTGCTGTCGTACGGTGGTCGTCGAAATGTGCATGCACGGACGCACACGCATTTAAAAGCGCACGTCGCCACGGGGAATTCTTTACGCGCGAATATCGCGCATACGTGCGGCCCACCTCATCTCTGTGTAGAAGCCATTCGCGATAATGCTATTATTTCGATTTTTACGAACTCGCTCGAACGAGCTCGCGAAGGATGCGAGGGGTCATTAACACTTTTATCCTGTCCTATTGAGACTGTCTCGAAAGCAGCTTCAGCATATATTCGCTTTATTATTGTTTAATATATTCATACGCGATGAAATGTAATCGAGCCGGTGGCATAAGTTTTGCAACTTGCGAGCACATTCCAATAGCGTCTAGACGCATGCGTGGAAGGAACATTTAGAACTACGCGGGATGAAAAAATCGAAGATACAAATTTTATAACCTGTTTGATATTTAGTAGCTATATAGTAATATTATTATAGTAACGTCACAGTCATTGCTATTAGTGACATTTACAGTTCAGAAAATATCGAATCAGAAATTAATAAACAATGCCCCAAATCACGATACAATATTTCAATTTCATCGCCCGCGCTTTCCAATAATGGCGTCCTGGCCCGGTTAAATATGTCGCGAATTAAGACGAGATTCCAAAAGCTCGAGCACCGAGCATCGCTCTTTTGGATATCACAGAATAACAGACTCCCCTCTCTCCTACGCGGAACATATAAAACGAAAAGAGACCGTACCTGTTCTTGACGTCCACGATGATCTATCTCGTCCAAGAGAACATCCCAGGCGACGCACGTTAATCCCGGTTAATCCAACATAACACAAAGGGAGCGCGGTTTCGCCGCGCAACAGGTGGTCGTAACGAATAAACACTTCCGAGTAAAAGATATTACGCTAAGAAAATGCACAACACAACACAAACCGCACGTTTGCCGCCGCTTACACGAGACTCCGCGATCTCACGTGAACCTCGACGCGGACGTAGCGAATTTTTTCTCCTTCGGTGGCTCTTTCGCTCTCTGCGTTTCCCATTCCTTCTCTCACACGTCGACGGAACCGCGGGAGGGCCGTTTCAACGGCATCGCGAGCGAGGATCTTACTCGGTGGAGATCAGGAGGCTAGATTCGATGGGCAGCGGTACGGTGCAAGCTCGCTCCCAGATATTTAGGACACGGTCCTATACGAGACGGCGCCGAAGGCTGAACGGAACACCAGCACAACGTGCTACACCGGCGGCCGGCGAGTGACTGACTGGCGGCACACGCCGGCTTCCCATAGTCGACGGAGCTAACCTAACCGCGGAATCAACTTGCACCCCACGAGAACTACACGCGAACTGCATCGGCTATCGAACGCCTGGCAGCATAATGTCCGACGAATCGTATCCGTTTCTATCGCGATTCTTTCGCGTCATTTTTTCTTCGTCGAAATTAAGGGGAAATTTTGTACAAATATATGCATTCGTTTTTATGTATCTTTTTTTACACAAAATTTTCAATTTTTCGAGCATGTAAAGAAATGAGTAATACTGTTTCTTGTATGTCGTGAATTTTAGGAATAACATTTTATGGAGTATATTGTGAATAAAGTAAACGTGGTGCAGTATTAGGTGCAGTAAAATATGAGATTTTTCATTGGTTCCTATTATCCAATGGTATTTGTGATATATTTCAGTTGAGAATGTATGAATAGTGTAACTGATTTGTGAAAGGATCGAATAGAAACGTCTGTAAGTAATAAACGTTAGGAATTTTGAAGGAAAGATTGAAATACCCGGTGAATTGATTTTTTCTAGTAACGTGGCGAATTCTCATGTCGATGCGTCGTTGTGAATCGACCCTTAGGGAGGATGATCGAGCGAATATTCAAAATCGTATTTTATCAAGGTATTAAAATTCTTTTTGTATCTTTGAATTGTTTACCGATAATACAAAAATAAATATCCTAATAATCTGAAGTTTTTATATCACATATCTCAGAAAAGAAATGTAAAGGACTAATTAGGGGAGAAAAAGGATAACTAATTTCAAGAGGGTAATACAATATCAAATCTAGAGTAGGAAGTAAGAATAGCGATAAAAGCAGACAAATGCTACCATCTTACGGTGGAGGTCCTAGGTAAAACGTGTTCCGCAGGTTTAGAAAGGCAGAGAACGCATATGAGCGGACATAGCGGGCGCCATAGTCAGCGGAACTATCTGCAAAGAAGATCACAGTGTGACGTAAACGACGATCTAAACAAGTATCAGCTGTGTAGCAGTCATTTTTCGTATCCGTTTTGGCAGACGTACAAGAATTCCGTTTTTCTTCGTTTTCTGATTGTCGGGCGTCGGGTCCAACAGGGTAAACGGTATACGGTATTAGTCGGAAATACGTGTGAAAGAAAAAAAGGGGGGAGGCTACGAGTTTTCCGTAGAACGCAACCGTGGCTGCGTGCGTGCTCCAGCCCCAGCCCCACCAACGATCTTAGGGACAATAATCGTGTGAAAAACGGGGCGGTACGCGCATAAGCCTGGCCTCGAGCGGCGAGTCGGACGACGGTGGACTCGCTCCGCCACCGCGCAAAAGGTCCCGTAGTTCTCTCCCGGCTACCCTACGACCAGCGGACGAGCACCACACCGATCCCGAGATGGAAAACTATCGGTAACGCTATCACAGGGTCCTAGAGCATCGCGAGCGCGTAGTCAACAAGCGAAGGGGTTCATCCCCTTCGTAATGACGCTCTCACGTATATATCTTCTTCCTTACAGAATCTCAAGACGTATCAACGTCGGATTCCTTTCATATGTGCTGTTCACAAGCGGTTTTCTTATATTTATTGAAATCCTTCCATCAGATAATCATAGATCTTTTGTACAAAAACGGCTAGTGTTTTAAGATTTTTCCAATCAAAAGAGTAAAAGTAAAAAACTAAATGCGAAGAAGAGATAATTATGTCAAGATAGAATGTACCGATTAGTACTGTGTATGTGTTATTGTCATGGATCTCGTATGGCCATCACGGGTAATGTTTCCGTGTGCATGACAGTGTAATGCAACAGCAGACCTCGAATGGTGGCATATCCTCCGGACTTCGCCAAAACAGGGGTACGGCTGACTCTGGTGGACCTCACGCGAATGGCAACATGGTGCCAGAAACGGATGGTGATATCAATGGTGTTAACGGGGAAACAAATCAGAATTTGGGCCCTCCGAAAATAATGGACAAAACGAATCAAGACATTGTGAGACTCATCGGACAACATTTGAAGACAGTGGGCCTGGAGTATGTATTTCTCTCTTGCTTGACTTTTAGATGTTTGGAAATTATAGTAACTGAAACTAACTGAGAAGAAAATAAGTATTTGACTCAATCCATGCGATTTATGGATTATATTGAGTATGATATCTCTTGCTATAATTAGATTTTTATGATAATCTTTGCATTGTTATAAAAATTTCTAAATTCTTTGTTTGATTCTTGACTTTCTTTGTATATATGCATTTATCAGAACTATTGTATCACAACCTATCTGGACTGCATACCATGTGGTGGGAGAAAGAGCTAATTATAGAACCTTGAAATATAGTCACTAGTATCTGCAAGTTATACTTGCTTTATAATGATGTAGGCATTGAAAAAGAGATGCGTAATATATATATACATTGTATTTGCCATAAAAGATATTGTGATTGTATTCAACATTGTCTTTAACAAAGAAATGCAAAGGTTTACTTACTCTCAAAAAAAGTGTAATAGTATTTGAGTTGAATGTAGCCATGCCTTTAACAATGGAGTAATCAAACCTTCATCATACAAAAGCTTTATAATTAAGCAAGTTTAATAGAGTAAAATGTTACTTTCAGCCGAACAGCAGATCTACTCATGCAAGAATCTGGTTGTCGTCTAGATCACCCTGCTGCTGCAAAATTTAGACAGCATGTCATGGATGGAGATTGGACTAAGGCAGAGCACGATCTTAATGAACTTAAATCATTTTTAAATGGCGCAAATCAAAGTCTAGTGGTACAAATTTTTATATATATGATTTTGTTTAGTTTCCTTAAATATGTACATATGTATTTGCATTAATATTTTTTACTTACAGGAAATGAAATTTTTATTGCTAGAGCAAAAATACTTAGAATACTTAGAAGAAGGTTTAGTCATGGAAGCATTGCAAGTTTTACGCAATGAACTTACACCTTTAGGTCATAATACAGGTCGTGTTCACCAATTATCTGCATTTATGATGTGCAGTGGACGCGATGAATTACAGGTAATATTACAACGTTTTCATAATAATTTAATTTATGAATTAAGCAGTCTGATATGTATTGTATTGTGGCCACTAATGACCTCTTATAGAATTGAAATTTGTATAGATGTAGAAACATTCTGAAACTAACTTGCTACTGAAAATTTGATCACTAGCAAATAGACACTTGTTAACAGACACGTGCAGGCTGGGATGGCAAAGGTGCAACCTCGAGAACTGCCTTAATGGACAGACTACAGAAGTATTTACCACCCTCCATTATGTTACCACCTCGTCGCCTTCACTCTCTTTTGTGCCAAGCTGTGGAGATGCAAAATCAACAGTGTACATACCACGTATCTCAAACTCAGGTACTATTTATTTATATTTATTAATTGCAATGTATTCACATTCATTAATATTGTATCGATATTTCTTTACTAGACGAGTTTAGAGAATGTATCACTGCTTGTGGATCACAGCTGTAGCAAAGAACAGTTTCCGTGCCATACTATACAAGAGCTCAATAATCATTGTGATGAAGTATGGTATTGTAAATTCTCCCCTGATGGTCTTAAGTTAGCAACAGGGTCAAAAGATATGACTGTAATTATTTGGGATGTTGACCCAGTAAGTAAATATAATTAAGATTATAAATTTGTATAATATTCAACTACTTTAACGAATAACAATTTTTTAATACAACTAGGAAACACTAAGAGTAACTCACAGAAAAACGCTAGAAGGTCATACTTATGGAGTGGCACTGATAGCTTGGAGTCCTGATAGTAGTCTTTTAATTGCCTGTGGGCCTGAAGATTGTCCAGAGCTCTGGCTTTGGAGCATCGATCCACCTGACTACGAATTACGCGCTACGGTTACTCAAAGCACTGATGATTCACTTACAGCTTGCGCCTGGTATCCTGATTCACGTAAATTTGTGGCAGGAGGACTTCGCGGACAATTCTATCAATTTGTAACATATCACTTAAATTTATTACATGATAATTTTCATCTATTTATTAGAGAAGATTTTAAACATTCAATATATAAACATGATATTGCAGGATTTAGAAGGTACTGTATCAGAATCATGGGAAGGTGTTAGAGTAAAATGCTTGTGGTGTAAAAGCGATGGAAAAACTGTTTTGGCTGCCGATTCGCATCATCGAATTAGAGGATATAATTTTGACGAATTATGTGACTTTACAATGTACGGTTACAAATATTTTTATTGTAAATAATATAGTAACAAGTGTATACAAATGTTGACTTAACACTGCAGATTACAAGAAGATCATCCAGTGATGTCATTTAGTGTAAATAAAACAGATCGACTGGCACTCCTCAATGTGGCTAATCAGGGTGTACACCTTTGGGATTTACAAGATAGATGTTTAGTAAGACGTTTCCAAGGTGTTACTCAAGGACATTTTACAATTCATAGTTGTTTTGGTGGTGTAAATCAAGATTTCATTGCGTCTGGTAGCGAAGGTATGTTATATTATTTGAGATAACTTAATTATTGGTACTTGTTAATTTTGCGTTATTCAATGAGTAACATATAAATGTAATTATATATGAGAATCAAGTTACTTCTTTCTGTTTTTAGACACTAAAGTATATGTGTGGCATATCAAGAGGGAATTACCTATAGCAACTCTAACGGGACACAGTAGAACAGTGAATTGTGTTTCTTGGAATCCTGTGTATCACCAAATGATGGCTTCTGTATCAGATGATTGTACAGTAAGAATATGGGGACCTAAGTCATCTTCGCCAGAAAAAGCTGATAGTGATAAAACTAGTAAGTTAATTAAATTTGATATTCCATCAGCTTCCCACAACTTGATCGAAAATGTAATGTTCAATTAACTAGTTTCTAATTTTTAGTACCGTCTGAAAGCAACTCCTCAAATGGTAGTGGATGGCATGAAATGGTCTCGTAGCGAACTACAGTGCATCAGTGTTCCCATGACCTCATGGTGTTCAAAATTGATCGTCATACTGACTTTTTCCTGCCCCCAGCAGCTATCTCTTTATGCCTCATTACTGTAAGTCTGGGTAAACGACTATTACTGAAAGTAAATGAGGAATACGTTAGCAGCAACTGCTAACTGATTATAAAACTAACAATTGGACGTTATTTCAAAATCTCTTTCTAATTAATGGATTTGATATGAAACCATACGATCCGTTAGGTTCTCAAAATTGAAGTCGAGTGATTTAACAATGTGAGCTATCGATTGAAAACAAAGAACAGCATAATATACCGACTAGCATAGGTTACGGCAGAATAGAAATTTCACAAATTCCGTCTTAGCATTGATGTAAAGAGAAGAAGTTAATGTGCAGTGATAAGAACGTTAAAAGAAGCAAAATTTATGGTTTCGCGAAATTATAATAGAAAACTTGTTTTGACAGAAACTATGTCAAATTTCATCTTTCTAAAAATAAAAGGTTGTAAATAATAATATCATGCTTGATGAATTTCTAATTAATTTTTCTTAATCATTAATATGAACGTGATACTACTCTCATTTTTCATCACATGTGTAACTGCCACCTTATAATGATACAGTATGTTTCAAAATATATGCAGTTATCTTAAAATATGGTAAAAATGTAGAAATAATGCAAATACTGTATGAAACGAAACTTAATTTCATTAGAATAATTTGCAATGATGGACAACTGAGGTAAATTATAAACTACTTTACAAAGTATTTCATACGAAACATAGTATTTGATTTAAAAGTAAACGGAAAATTAAAAATTTTGGCAATTTTATCAAATAAAAATAAATAAACTGCTTTTAAAATTTAAGTGTTAACCCTGAAATTAGTACCTTCATTCAGTACTGTGATTTTATATTGACATACACGCGCTTGGTGTTAGAAATCTATAAATATTACATTTGCCTTAATATTGTCATGCTTGTAAAAAAATTTAAATACCATCAGTAGAATGTATAGATTTCAAAGCATTGGTTATTTGGTACAAATTAAATACGTTTATACATTGCCTTTTTTTTAAATGAAATTAAAAAAAATTTTTCATTTTATTACCAAGTGATACAAATTATCATGTCACACTATACTATCGTTTGAAAATTTTAAATAAAAATTCAACACATATTCTACAAATAATTCACAATTTGAACACACATAACTCAACAGCATTTATTATGCTGTACTTGCTAACTTAATACATAATGTTCATACCATACTTTTATTTTCATCATATCAAATCATTGTAATTAGTAGTACCACCTATTTCTTGAAGGAACCCCTAAAAATTTATTTTAAAAATGTAAGTGATTATAAATAAGAAAATGAATACACCAAAATACATTCTTTTTTAGGTCTTGCAATATCAGAAGTCATAAGGTGTACATGTACAAATACTTTCAAAACAAATAATACTATAAAAACATTTACATATTCAGATATTTGTAATTTATGCCCCTGAAATTGTAGTGAGATAATATGATGTCAATCACTATTATCATTTGCATTTACCTCTGGTGCCTTAGCACTTTATAACCCAAAAATTTCCAGCATTTTCTTATGATTTTAAGTAACACGCAAATTCATGACACGTTTGCGATTTGGCAAACGATATGTAATAGAATCTAGCTGAAATAGAATTCGATCTTTCGTTAGTAATTTCTCGATAAATTCATCATCTGTAATATTGACAACATAATACTAATTATCGTGTTGTAATTAAGTATTTTTGTATTTGTTGGTAGAACATAGGAAAGCAATAAGAAAAATTCATAGAAATCTTCTTTTCTATAATGTCAATACAGTAACTTCGAATACAAGGTATGCAATCTTTGACAAAGTAAATATAGAACTTGCATAAAATATTAGTCATTTAAATTATTTTGTGTAAATAAGGGGCAAAAATATTTCGTATAAATTCGAAAAGTGAAAAAAATAATTTTGTATTTAATTTATAACGAAACGTACGAAATAAATGATTCAGGTGAAACAATTTCTTGAACAGTATTATGTTACAATGAATCATAACAATTTTTAAATAATTTCGGACCAGACGTATCACTACCAATAAAAAAAAAATATAATGAACGACCTATATGAATAATAATTAGATAAAAAAGAGTGATATATCTCTACATAACAATTTGTGTTTTTACAGTGCAATTAAAATGTCTAATAGAACAACAGATATAATTATATAGGTTATTATATATGATTCAACTTTATCACAAAAAAATAAAATTTGTTTAAATACTTTTATGTATATTATTATTATGATTATTATTATTACTATTACTATTATGATCACCTTTTTTAATACATTAGGTTTTAGTTTATTTACTTTATATGTACATAAATGATGATAAATATATGGTTTTACGAAGAAACTGCCGTTTGTTACAATAGCAATGTGTATTTGCTCTCAAAATATCTACTTTAGACACTTCATATTAAATATTGTGTAATAATAGATAATAGTTATACATATAGCTTAAGACCAATAATGCATGAGCCAATTGCTTGTGTTACTTTACGTAATTTATCTTAAATATTTTAAATAAACTATAATGGTCAGCCAAATGCGTAAATAAGTAGTTATGTTTATGTATAGTATGTGTATATCAATGGACATTTCCTATTTTTCATAAATGAGAGTATATACTTCGTAATTTTTTAAATATAACCTATGTTATTTAACAAGTTATTTTAGTAAGAAAGTACTTATATTATTACAGATAAAAGTATTGTAATAAGTTTAAAATAGATTGTCATGTAACAATTGGAAATTAGGCATGTTCCAAAATTAAACTTTTGATACAAAGATTATGCTTGACTTTAAATATTTACTATATGAAAACTGAATATTAAAATAGTGTCATTTCTTGTACAAATTACGAAAAAAAAATTATCTTAATAATTATTTTTTTATTGCTGTGTATGTAATGAATGCTATTTCCAGGTACAGTTTTAATATTGCTTTAAAAACACCTTCTCTACTTGTATATTTTATCTGTGCTTACTTATGTACGAAAGGCTGTATAATAAATATTCTTCTACAATCTTTAATTTACTCTATTTCCATAGGTACAAGGGCCTGAACATTTCCAAAATATATACATACACTATTAAAACAATATTACAATTATATACGTAAAATGTTGTAATTAAAAACGCAATCTCTTAGGACACACTATTTCTGTATTAAACCATAAACTTTGTTTGTATGTTTACATATACAAAACAAATACTAAACTTCATGTTGTACAATATTTAATTATAGAAAAATGACTCATTACAATAAATTATAAAAGAAGAATGCCTAACTAAAAATCGGTAGATTATTATTTTATGTATTATTAGCGATTAGTAATAAAAAATCATATATTGTGTTTTAAATGAGTCAGTTTTTTCTTTCAATACATTAAACTATAATTGATTACTCAGGCTCAGATTTTGAATCCAAGTTCGAGTTACAACTCGAAAACTATCAACAATTGAGTAATTATCCGAATATTCGAATACTTAAGATTCGAAGATCCATAGTAAGAGCCCTAGTTTAACCACTTAATTCAACAATAGAACCCTGCCTTCATTTATCGGAAGTTCCTACTCATTTCGTGACTCCAACTCTTTTCTATGATACTTATATTGGTACAATTTTAAATTTACCGCCGTTTTGTCGCAGGAATATATCGAAATAATTGTGCTTTCGAGAGTTTTGCATAACACGAGTGGAGCCGGGTTAAGATCGCACTATCCCTTCCTATCGCATTTGATCTCGATGTCTCGAGGCGTATATCATTCTTTGAAGTATTGATGATTTCCATTTTAGGAAATCTTGTTACTAGCTAGTATGCTTTACAAGGAACCAAATCCGAAATTTAAGTCATTTCTCAGTCGTGGTTTCAAGACAGTCATTGTTACCGAGATTACAATCTTACTTGGAGCGTATGGAGTTTGGCACTGCATGAGTAGGTCTCAGGGTAAGTCGCATATCGCTTTTCGCGATTCCTTTATGTTTTTAGGTTATTCAACTTACGAAAACTGTTTTCACCTTTCTACTTATGATTTTACGAGATTTTAAATTATAGACGTTAGTTGGTGCAGCGAAAAACAACTAGACATTTTGAATACTGAACATTTTTATTTTTTATCAATTATTTAAGTGGCTTTTGGACTGGTAAAATACGATTTTGATGAATATGTCCGTGTAAATTCTGATATAAACATTAAGCAACGTCAGGTTTCAGATTTTATATACATGAGCATTGTCCAATAGTACTAGAAGGATATTACAAGGTTTGTGAAAAATTGTCTGGGGATAATAAGTTAAGACTATGGGATCGCTCAATCTGGGAGAAGCAACGAAATGAATATTAGATCTTCATGGAGTTCATGAAACTTTTAGTATCCATAACAGGAAGCGGTAGTTTAAGAGACTGTTTTGTACAAATTCCGTTTATCATAGAAAAAGATTTACAGAAGGTATGTATGTTTCGATAATAATATCACTCATAGTACATTTTGATTTTTTCTTTTTATATTTGTTTTGCATATTGTAATTATTTATTATACTGCCAAATTTGTTACTTCATTATTTAAGAAATTTATATGCACTACTTGTTAATATGATATAAATTAACATTATATGTTTCTTTCTTTTTAGGAACAGGAAAAACTGTGGCATGTATTAAAACAGAGCTCTTATAAAGATAGATCTATGTTAGTCGCAAATAAATATTTTAACTTGAATGATATACAAAACATAATATTTGTTGAAAAATAGCATTCAAGCAACATGGACTCTCCTACACTTATAGAAGGAAGTTTACCGGATCGTATTACTAAAAGGGATCGAGAAAGAAAAAATGTCATTGAAAGAAGAAGAGAAGAGAGGCAATCGCTCGCCGTTGAATCAGAACAAAGTAGTTACTTCAAAGACACTTTTTATTCATCGTGTAAAAAAATCAAAGAAATGTTAGATGATGCACCTAGTGCTCCTATATCAGCTCTTCCAGGGATATTTGATAAAACGAACAAGGAGATTCAAACACTTAAAAATTATTTATCACAATCAAAAATGTTTTTAAAAGTCTATGATATCAGAAGAGCACAAGAAAATTTACAGGTACTAGAAAATGAAGCTTCTGACTTGGAAATGAAGTTATTGCCTAAAAAGAAATTCGGTTTTAAAAATCGGAGGGCTGTGAAAAAGTCTGCTGATAAAACGCACGATATGACGGATGGTTTAAAGGACTTAAAGATATCTGAAGGAATTGTAAATGGATCGTCAAAACAGAATCATAAATTATCAAGCAAATATGGAGACAGTGCATGTATGCTCTTAGGGAAAGTCGATGAACAATTAGTATTGGATGCTGAGAATGTGAATAAAAACGATATTCTGCTTTCTGATTTAACTCATTGTACAGTTCGAATCTATGGAACGCCTAGTACTCTGCACATGGTAAACTTAAAACAGTGTACTGTATTAGTTGGCCCAGTAACATCGTCTGTATTTGCCCACGACTGTAGCGAATGTGTATTTGCTTTCGCGTGTCAACAACTTCGATTACATTCTTCGACAGATTGTACAATTTATTTGCATGTTACGAGTAGATCGATCATAGAAGATTGTACAAACATACGTTTCGCACCTTACAATTGGACTTATGAAGATCAAGCAAATCATTTTAATTTAGCAAATCTTGATCCCAAAATAAATAACTGGAATTGTATCGATGACTTCAACTGGTTATCCAATGAAAAGCACTCACCAAACTGGAGTATTCTTGAGCCTGATTTGCGTGTGAAAAACTGGGATTAACAGATATGAAAAAAAACAAACTATGGAAATGCAAAATTCATTTATTGAAAGTTAGATACTTATTTTGTTATGTAAATTATTTACGTGCATATTTCGCTTTTTCACAGAAATCACATTATGTAAGTGTTTTATATACTTACAAAATATTTAATAAAATTGCTGTTCGTGACTTGTATAAATAATATCTTTATTATAATTCCATATATTGCATCCTCTGAAAACACGTCAAAAATAACATGAATTTTATACTCCAAAATTAAATCCTTATCGTACCCAATGTAGGATCACTTAGAATTCAAATTCAAATTTGTACCAAGTTTTTAACAGTAAGACTCTGAATTCAGAAAATTAAAATGATGCTAAAATCGAATTGAACCGAAACCGAAATCTGAGCAATCAAGAATCTCGCGCGTGCCGCTTGTCGACTGGGATTTAAACATTTTAAAGAGCAAGAGAATAAAACTAAAATTGACTTCTCTCAAATTTCCAAATCTGTCCGACTCGCGTCTGCGTCTCACATCCTCAGCTGGCAGCACTGGTCTGGCAGGACAGCGCCGGAAGGTTGTCTTCCTTACCCAAATTGTGGTTCTTGTTCTTGTTGGAAGAATTGGACTTACAACGATCGAAAATGTCAGCTACAAAAGTAGTGAAGTTATGCAAATGTACGTATTTAATATTTCTACAAATATTTATTCAGTGATGCAGAATCACGTATTATTATTACTTTTATACATTACATTCGCGATAGTTTACTTTTAAATGACCATTATATAACATTAATACCTGTTTCATACGATGTTCAGTATTTCTGTAGGAATATTTGTACATGTAGAATTCGCAATTTATATACTGTTGTCTTTGCCTCTGAAACTTGAATAAATAATTCATAAGTATGTAGCTTATTAAAAATATTTTCTTCTTGATAACTTAAAGGTTATGTCTAACTAATACATTAATTTCTTTCTCAATTACGAAATCGATTTGAATGAATAAGATCTACTATTATTTACTATTGTGTCTGTATTGCAGCTGCCATTGAGGCAACAAAACCTGCTCTTCAAAGCCTCGTATATTATGGAAAAGTAGAACTGGTTCCACCAAAATTTTCAGACATTCCTGCTATTCGAAGTGGTATCATGAAGTTAATTAATGGTGCTAAAACTAAACGGTACCGTGAAGTTACAGTACGCGAGGCCTGGCTAAATACCCTAGTCACTATTGAAGTTCTATGCTGGTTTTACGTAGGCGAATGCATTGGAAAACGACACATTGTGGGGTATAAAGTTTAAAGATATAATGTATGATATTCACATAGACGTAATCTCTGTATAAGTGTTAGACATTCTCGTAAATATATACATTTAAAAGAAATCTGAACTTTGTAAATAAACATTAATGTCATTTGATTAAACCATTTCTTTATTTTTTGTTAGTCAATCATGCATTACTTGTGCTTGCATCTTTATTCATATGATGCAATTTAAAAAAAATAGGATATTAATAATAACAATTTAAATACATTAAAAAATAGAATTATGTTAATGAATGCTGTTTTACATATTCCCATATGCATATGGCACCACTGACATGGACATTTAATGATCGAATTATACCAAGTTGAGGTATTTCTATGCAAGTATCAAACAAGGGTATCAAATTGGCAGGTATTCCATCCTTCTCATTTCTGAAAATAGTATTTATACAGAACTATAACATATTTAATTTGTTTAAGTTACTTACCCTAAAACAAGGATTGTATTCTTTTCAAATTTCATATTTAACAAGCTTGTACTGTTAGCTGTTTGTTCTACACCTATTAAACGCCATCCCGCGTTTTTTTTGTCCAGTATATATTTTCCAACTTCAGAAGGTTTTACCTAAAATATTTGAAAAACCATTTTAGATAATGAATAGTTTTTATATTTTTTCATAAAATGATTATCAATACTTCTGTAACAGTGATCCATTTTTCAGCTGATACACTCAAATTTTGAAATTCTTTATCTCTAACCACATTTGAATTAGCAATAACTAGTTCTTTGACATTGAAAATTTCACAAGTACGAGCAAGTCCACCCAAATTGGGAGCTCGATCAATAAAAGATGCTACAAGTATAATTCCTTCTTCTGTCAACATCTTTTTGCTATAGATTGATTCTCTGATGGTTGAATGAATGTCATTTTGCGCATAATGTGAAGGTGATGAAGGATCAATTTTCTTCTGGATATCACCTAATTCTTCAAAATTCTTCATTTCAGGGAAAGAATGGTTTTTAAGTGAATCTGTTTCACCTATACATTTTGAAATTTTACAAACATTAATAACATTTAATTATATCAGAATAATAACAATGACAGTCACTGAAGTACCTGTGAATCTTGTTAAATATATTGATGTTTGAATTTCTGATAGTGATCTATTTGAATTCTGTAATTGAAGAGGATGTTTACTATTTTCCATAAAGTTTAGAGCTTTAAAAATATCTAAAGTAATCCATTCAGTTGCATCCATGTCAGTCAATCGTGGCAGTTCAAGATATATAGTCTAAAAATACAAAAAAGAAAAAGGAAAACAGCTTCAGTACAACTTCTAGATATCAGTGATTTATAATGTTAATTTTCACGATGTTACCTCTAAATTATAGTCATCTACAGGATGAAAATTCGAAAGATAAAAATCATTTAATATTCTGTTTGCATGTTTCATAAAATGTCCATCTTTTACGCTATTAAGCGTAGCTTCGTATAAACCCCTATATTCTATTGCCACATCATTACACTCCATCTTTTCCAACATTTCGTACAATTTAATAAAAATAACCTACATTAAATATAAATATTAAAGTTCCTGTATGCATTTATTGTAATGTAGTTACTGTGTAACACAGTATTATGCAACATAATTACCTGGCTATAAAGACGCATGTTATATTGCTGGCCTAAGCAACAACGTGCGATATACTGTATTCCAACTGAAATGAAATTACGTCGATTTTCCTGGGCGATCAGCTTTGAAACATGATAAACTATACAGACTACTGAATTGATGCATCCTGGACGCGTTGTAATAGCCTACATAAATATAGCATTACGACCTTAATTTTCAATAAAAAAAAACAAAGTTTATGTACATACCTCTTCAAAAAAATCCCATAGTTTATATTGAAACATTACATACTTTGCAAAAATTCTTATTAATATCCATTCTTGTAATAATCGAACACTAGGTTGATTACTTTCCAAAAGCATTAAATAGCAAAGAAGTTCTTGTAAAGTGGCAGAATTTGTCTATAAAAAAATATACAATTATATTATTTTATTTGTTTATTTGTTAGTTAAGTAGGTAGTATTTTAATACCTTATCTAAAATTGGTTGTAATATTAACAAAACTTGCATAATTCTGTGCTTTATCTTATGTATGGAAGAATGATTAAAATATCGTTTATTTTTATATTTTTCTAACTTTTGTGTAATAATTGATAAAAACTCTGATGCATGTTGCTCATTTTCACTAATTAACTTATGCAAAAGCATAACAGAAAGTGCTCGAATATTAGCATCATTGTCATAATCTCTATTAATAAAATTAAAAAATTAATATTGAATTAATCCTGAAAGTAATTAAGACATACTTACATTACTGATATGTGTTCTGGATAATAGTCTTTATAGTTTTTCATAATATACAAATATGCTTGATATTCTATTTGCTTATCCTTTCGAAGTACATGTCCATGCAGAAGACATAATGCTAATGGTTCTTGCAAATTCTTCAAGAAACATACATCTAATAACTTCAATTTGTTTAATAAAATTTTCTTTAATTTTGGTGCATTTTCACTTTCTTTAAGTAGTTGGTTAATGATCTAAAAATTGACGAAACAATTCATTGAGAAACATTTCATTGCAAGAAACATAAAGTTTTGTAATAATATTTTTTGCCTTACATGTTTTACAAAATCCAGTGTATTGGACAATACCAAAAAGTTACTATTTAAAATAACACCTAAAAGATTCTTTATTGCTGTAAAGTATACTTTATTTTTTGTATTTGACAATGTAGTTCTCCAGCATGTAGCAAAAATAGTTTCGAAATTTAGTCTATTCTCTGGATCATTTATCAATCCTTTTTCAACAACTGTCTTTAATACCAATGCTATTTCCGGAACAATTTCATTTCCTCCCTTTTCATACAGATGGGAAATATTCTCTAGCCAATTTATATCTACAGGCCATAAGTTTATTTCTACTTGTGATAAAAGTTGTTCTGTAAGTTTTGTAAGTAATAAATAACAGTCTGATGCTATTCTTCCCTTAGAAGTTATTGGATCTTGATCATTATCAACAACTTCAATACTGTAAATATCTAGAAGAGGTTGTACATAAAATACAGATATAGAATTTACAATTAAAATATTTTGAGTGCAGTATAAAATATGTAATGCACACATATAATGTAAATTTGTATATTTTGTCATATTTTGTAAAATATCTATACTTTCATGTTTAAAATCTTCAGCATAAAGTATAATATCTTTTTCTGGTAAAATCAACTTCCCTTTGCTAAGAAATGAGTCAACTACAGCAAGATATCTGTTTACTTCATCATAACTGAATTTAGATGGTACTGTTGAACAAATTTTAAGTAAAAATTTTAAAGCATTATCAATTTGTAAAAGTATTAATTGATTAATACTATTGTTGCATCCTCCAGTAATTAACTCAAGGAAATGAGACATGGCTTCTGTTACATAAAATGCCTGTAGAATATTTGCATAAGGTCTTGTGCTAATTTTATTAAGTGATGACATCCAATTATTTAGGATCTTTTCTGCAGGACATGTTTTGTTTTGTAATATCAAACCTGCATCATATAACATAGAGATCACAACAATAAATTGGGCAGGATTTATTTTCAAATGCATTTCACCACTGAAATATTCTTCACACATAACTTTTACAAAATTGGTTGCATATTTTACTTTTAATGCATTTCTAAACCATGTTGTTATAATATTCCATGAAAATGAACCCCTTACAAGAGCTTCTTCAGGAGGAAATTCTAATAATATATCCACAACTGTTTCCAAATTATGTATCTTTTGCATTGAAAGTGAGATTGTCTTCAGTAGTTCAATCTGGGAAGCAATTCTTAAGATATAAGAATGCATACTCAAATTTTTTTGTATCAAAGAATTGGCCTTAATTTTCTCGTGACCTTCCCACTGATTTGATGTTTTACTAGAAACTATTCTCAAAATCAACATCATGTAAAACATTGGTATAGGAGCCCATGTTATTTCATTCATGATTGTAAGGAGTCTAGTAATAAATTCAGTTTGTTCTTCTCTTGCATGTATAAATAATGTTATAAGATCATTTAATATTTCTGGTTCATGTTGATAGAACTTGCATTCATATAAAAATGTATGGTTTAAAACGTGTACAAACAATTTTAAAAACTGATAATCAAATATAATTGTGTATAATTCACATACATATAGTACTCCTAACTTGATTACAATATGATTCTCATGGTGGAACATTCTTTCAAAAATTAAGTGCAACCAAGCTTCATTAAAACAGTCATTGCATGATCCATGTTCTTTATTTCCTTTTACTAATTTTGGTACATGTGTTAAGGCTGGTACTATTAAATGATATTGTTTTTCTTCTAATGCCTCCATTATTAAATAAAATTTTTCTTTAATATTAATGATTGGTATCTCCATTTCAGTTTTGTTTTTGCATACAAAAGGAACAATTTTAGGCTTTTCCAATTCTAAAATAGTTTCATCCATGTCACTCATAAAATCAGTCAGTCGTTTCATTATAAATAATGCTTGTTTCCGATACTGCTTTACAGGAGATTTTAAATTCCGTATTAGTAGTAACCATAATTCCTCTGTGTAACATAAATGATAATACACAGGTTCTTTATCTTTGGATTCTGATGGAAAACATACGTCTGTTATAATACTCAATACACTAAGCAAATCTTTTAAATCTTGTACTTTATTTAAAACAGCATCCCATACAATTGGCAACACATCCTCAGAACTAAAAGTACTTAAAAGTTTTGGAAAAAATGAAGCAAATGATTGCCATTCTTTGTTCTCTTTTAACTCTAGCCATATTACAACATCTTCTGTAAACAATGTAGCAAAATGTTTCAATGCATCTAATTTTATATCATTATATAGGTATTGTCTTAATCGTAATGCTTCTAAGAAACATTGAGATACTTTCATATAAAGTACTCTACTTATATTATTAGCAAAGAACTGTACATTTCCATCTTGAATGTATTCAAAATGTTCTTTCATACATTTTGAATTACAGTACAATATTATGTGCAAAAGCATAATATCGTAGATAACTTCCAATTCTGTGAAATTCTGACATTCCATTTTTAAGTATATCAGATTTTCTATTGTTTTAAAGCATAAATCATCTGCCACTGTTTTTCTATGTATTTTATTTTTCTTAGAAACAAATAGAAGCTGATATTCATAGCATAACACCATACGAAACGTTTCCAGCTCTTTAATACTTAAGCTGTTGTCCATTATTTTACTATCATAATATTGAACTAAACGATGTAAAAAAGGAAATGGATTATTTTCACATACATTATCTGCAAACCTGAGGATTGACAAATCCGCTGTCGCAAAATACTTATATCTCGTATGCAAATCCATTTTAACTAACTAGTATCCTGTACTTCAAGTTCTGTCCTTTTGTCCTTTGTATTTATCTTACGTGCATGTTTATGTTTATACCAGATAATATAACCGCCTTCAATTCCACGACAGCGAAGTTGACGAGTGTTACATGTAATTAATCATTGAATTATTTCGTATTAGTTACGATGTTTTCGATTAGTTCGCTTCATAGAACTCTTTACTACACCTCACATATCTTTATAATACGGCTGCAGAACGACTAAACCTAACCAATAAATGTGCACGTGGATGACTAAAGGGGTAAATATATCTATATAGAGAGTTTATTCGTTTTCTAATAAAAAAGAAATCAGGGGTAAGTTTCGGATGCAAGGGTCCGTTTCGAGGAGGAGGTTCTCGCATCCTGAGCCACAGTGGACCACTGTGATGGAGATTCCAATACTCAGCAGTTTCAGTGAATGTTGTATTTTCTGACAGTAGAGACGAATGAAGGGAAGTAACTTCTTGAAAATCATTAGCTTGGTCAAACAAGTGGTTATAAGCCGGCACATAAGTTTGACGACAATGGCTAAAAGTAAATTTGAATATGTTAAGGAATTTGAACGCGATGACAGTTGTTTGCCGAATTGTTGGATTGTGGTTAGAATCGATGGAAGGAATTTTTCGAAATTTTCCGATGCGCATCAATTTACTAAACCGAACGATGTAGCTGCCCTGGAATTGATGAATCGGGCAGCTATTACGGTTATGGAAGATTTCAAAGAGATCATTTTAGGTTTTGGTCAAAGCGACGAATATTCTTTCGTTTTTAGAAAAGACACGCAACTTTACAAAAGGAGAGGTAAGTGTATTTAAAGAAAATAATGTACAACGTTTAAAACATTTGAAATAACAGTTGTTTAACATGGAAGTCAATTGTTAATACATTGCATAATGTTGTATTTTCAAGACTTCTAAAATTAATATTGTCTGTGACACAGTTCTTATAATATTCCAGCATCGAAACTGATGTCAAATGTGAATTCTCTTTTTGCATCTTCTTATGTTTATCATTGGCCTCGTTTTTTTCGGGGCAAAGAATTGTATTATCCTCCCTCCTTTGATGCTCGTGTTGTGTTATATCCAACGGATAAAAATCTGAGGGATTATTTAGCCTGGCGACAGGCAGATGTTCATGTGAATAATTTATATAATACTTGCTTTTGGAATCTTGTGTTAAAAGCCAAGCTTACCCCCAGTCAGGTAAACTTAGAACTTTTCAAATTATGTTTTAATAAAACATGTTGTTGCTTGATTAACTTTTGTTGTTCTATTTTTAGGCAGAAGAAAAGCTAAGGGGTACATTGGCATCACACAAGAATGAATTATTATTCCAAGAATTTGGAATAAATTATAATAATGAACCTCCCCTTTTTAGAAAAGGTACCACACTTATAAGAAAATTAGTACCTGATGGAACAGGTAGATTGAAACCAGCAGTAGTCCCATTGGTAGATGATATTATTGCTGATCGTTTTTGGAAAGAAAATCCAGAAGTAATTGGATTAAAGAGTTTAGCAACCTACCAGCCTCCAAATTTAGTTAATAATGTTATGAAAAATACAATGCCAACAGCAACACCTCCCTCACCAACTACTAATATAAAACACATGAATAATATTCCTTCACCTCATAATGTGATCTCTATTAAAGAAGAAGTGCATCCTACAGAGTAGAGATTCAGATACAGAAAGAATGCAGTGTGAAAGTGAATGAAGTTGTAGAAGATAAGCAGTGTTTTATTTTTATTGAATAAATTTGAAGATACATCCTAACGGAAAATAACAAAAGTTCATTTTTGAGTAAGTTTATATATATATATATATTTTTATTATGTTATATGTAAAGCAAAATTGATATATTATTGGTGAAAGAATTACAAAATTGAGAATCAATAATTCCCATTATATATCTTTTTTTTGTAGGTCTTTCACTTAAAATTAATATTTATCATACTAGTTTAATAAAAATTACATATATTTTTCATAAGATGAATAATATGTATGTACATATATGCACATTATCAAAATGTTTTATTTAAAAAAACAGGATATGTATACGTATATTTGACGAATATTTTTCGTTAGGACTTTATACTTTAAAAACTATTCATTTTCAATATTGTATTTTCTGGTAGGAAGAAGTTACATCGAATAATATTAAATTATTTATGAAACAAAAGGCTGCCCTAGAGTAAATATATTAAGATTTTTATAAAGAATCTTGTTTATAAGCATAAATGGTACACATTGTACACGCATTTCACATACTAAGAAAACACATACTATTTTATAGTAGAAATTACAAATCATTTTAAAATAATTTAGACTATAAGTGTCTAAAGTTTAATTTTACATGTATGTAGTTATATATGTAACTATTATTGCTTATTTTGAATGCTATTATACATTGAGATTGAATCGTGTTTGTCCTAATTTAAAAAAAACATGCAAAATTTAAGCATATTATACAGTTAAGTATTATAAGTATTGTTAGAAGATGTCTGTTTCATTCATGAGATATAAATTTTGATTAACAAACCAATGAATCAACTATATTTATGGAAACAGAAATACAAAAATATATTAATGAAGATTGATTTATAAATGTTAACTGTATGTTATGTGCGTACAGGTAACAGTTTTTTAATTTTGTTTTATTAAGATTAAAGAATGAATGAAGTTTAGTAATATAAGATACTATTTGAATTAAATTTTTTAAACTTATGGAATGTATTATATATCATTTTTTTTATATTACATGGAATTTATAATTACAACGTTGGGTAATACAAGACACAACAAATATACTGGTCTACATAAAATACATTATATACATCTATATAATATAAACTCTTGTTTATATATGATCATAACAATACTAAATAACTTGTAATACCATTCTTTCGGTTTGGCTAGACATATAGTTGCCTTTTCATTTTTGTCATTATGAATGAAACAATCATTTTACAATAGTTTGGCAGTTTTCCTCTTTCTGACAATAAGAAATACTGTAAAATTGTTAAAGTTTCATGATTGAAAACTTAAAATAAAGAGGAAAAGTTACTTGTTTTGTGTAATCTTGTATAGCCAGACACAAACATAAATGACCAATACAACAGAACATAAAGGTATTAAAAGATTGGAATGTAATTATCTATTTTTGCACGATGTTTCTGTGCAACGCATTCCGCTATCCAAACGATATTACGACATTCTTGTTCTTTTAATTTAAGGTAACTGTAGAATACTCCAAAGTGAAATTGTTGGAGAAAAGCGTTAACATTCAAGCGAACCTACAATGATAATATTAAAATTAATAATTGCTTATGATATTTTATTATTATGCAGTGTTAGTTTTTTTTTTTTTTTTTTTTTTCTGTAAACGATAATGTTACCTCGTATTCAAAAAATTTGTCTTCTAAGGTCTTGTCACCTGGATTATTACCTGCACCTTCGAATAAGGCACTGTATTCCTGCAACAGCAATATAAATGCACATTTCAGGTATACATATGTATTATATTTTGAAAGAGTTATAATCAAATACTCTAATGATATATACATACAGCATAATACTCTGCAATAGCTTTAACTTGTTCGTAATCATCAGCTCTAGCTAATGCAGCTAATCCATCAGGATTTAATTTTCCACAGCGTGGATACAATTTTGCTCTATCATCTTTGCCCAACTCAGTTCCAAAGGAATTAATAGTTATGATGATAGCTCGTCTATCTGCCTCAAACTATAAAAATAATTTATATTTAACAAATAATTTTCTAAACCATATCAAAAATATGGTGACACTATTAGCATTTATACCGCAAGTATTTCACACATAGTGTCTGCAGTTGTACCACCAATTTCTTTACAGAACTTGAAGAATGCTTCCAAATACGCTTTGTATAATGTATTTCTGATTATTTCAATGTTCATCTCATTTAAATCTTGTTCAGAAATGCAGTCCACAAAGAAAGGTGCTGCAGTAAATTATGTTTTAATATTTAACTGAAAGTGTTCAGGAATATAATAAGATGAATCTATGTTGGATCATACCTAAAGGAGTATCTACCAACACTGCATTATAAAGTTCAGCTGGTGTAGCTGCTACATGAATTGCTTCCATTTGTTCGAAACTGCCAAGGGGATGGCACTTAGGAATTAATTCTGAGATCGGTCTTTGATGCAAAGTACCCGTAATCAACAAAATAATATTATCAATCATATAGCTATATGTGATGAAGTCTAAAAATTGTGACAAAGGCTCAACAGAATGATTGCGCATATGTTGAAACTCTACAACAAGTTTCTCTCTCAGTTTGTCATCAATGACACTAACAGAGAGCGGTGATGGTTCGTTAGCCAAGAAAGTGCCATAATCTGTACCAGCCAAATGCAGTTTTAGATCTATGAACAAATGAAACACGCAACAAATGAATATACCAAGAATAGAATAAACACTGGACCACTGAAAAGCAATTGATCTTTCACACAAAACATCATTGTCATACAGAATTTACCTTCAAGGGTCTCGCATTGTACAAGATTGAGATAATCGTTTTGCTGGAGAATCCCACATTTAAATCCACGACAAAGCCCTTCCAAATACCCTCCATCGATATTGAACATACAACCCTTCATGTTGGAGGATCGTTTATTACAATTTAAAACCACCACACTGACCGAAACACGGATCCGTCAAAATCGAAATCGGACTCGCCCTTTTCCGTGACGATCATATGACTGCTCGACGAGAAGTTTATCACGAACTACGAAAAACTGGAACTAATTATAGATGGCAGCTTATCAGTCTCGAATGACTATCGAACATTTGAATTTTAGAGAGTGTTCCATCCAATCTTGATTCTCCAATTAATTCTTTGAAATCAATTTAATAATTAACTAAATCAACGGAAAGTACTTTACGTGTGGCTATTATCTGAATATTGAGATAAAAGATTATATCCTAAAAATTATATTTTCTACATTATTTTTTACCAATCGACCAACCAATAGTTATTAAAATGTTATTGTTGCCATTATCATTTGATAAGAAGTAAGTAGATACACTTGTTGAATTTTGAGTTAAATCTGCTATAATCAAACATTCTTATAAATTATAAATAAAAACAAATATACAGACTAATTATTACATACTTTATTCGGGTATTTGGATTTAAGTCCAGATACTTGAGTACTTAAGCTTGAATTTTGTATCTAAATCTGAGTTATAATGAATATTTTAAATATTTAGATATTCTGGTAATATTAAAAGTTCTAGTTCATAGCCTGTTTATCAAGTTTATTTGCGTGTTTCCTGGATAGCTGTGCAATCATTATAAACGATTATGTGTTAGGTCACAGAGTGATGTTGGGCTAACTTTTGTGTATTGTGCGTGCGATGGATGACGCATATCAGTAGAACGTTATTTCACAGAGATACGCTTTGTGTATGTGTACCTGTAATGTATTTTATCTGCCTTGTTATTCTTGATATATTACGAACTGTGAATTGATTCGCCATAGTGTACATTTATTAAATCAGTATGTTTGGGAAGAAAGAGAAGACGAAACGTCAAACACGACCTGCTGGTAGCCTTGCTCAGGTATCGTCTCATAATATTTTTAACCTTACTTTTTAATCAGTCAGACTTTTACTAAACACGATATTTCTACGAAAGTTTGGGATCTTCGAGGTTCCCGAAAGCATAGATGATCTAGGTAAGAATTTTATGGATAATGATGATGATGACGACGACTTAGAAGCTGAATTAGCAGCATTGACAGCTGGTGATGACATTAGACCTAAACGCAGAGGTAGGAATTTAGTTCAATTTTACATCTAGATATCGTCTATTTTTCTAATGTACACTTGTAGAATAAGATAACATTTTGTAGCACCTAGGAAACCAGGTACTGATGCAAACTTGGATAAAATGATAGCCGAAAGTCTGAAGGATCCAGATGAAGAAGTATCTGATGGGGAGGATGATCCAGAATTATTGGTATAAGTTCTTTCTTTATTTGTTTTTCTTATTAGTTAGATAAATGTATTTAAAGTAATTTTAGATATTTCATATTGCTTTAGAGTGAACTTCAGATGATCACAGGCAATGAATCTTCTGAGAAAGGCTCACCTGTAGAGGAAGAAGATCCAGGAACAGAGAGCGTGGAAAACCCTGAACCAGAAGGAGGAAATTTACCTATGGAGAGTATAATAAACTTAATAGAAGAAAGATTGAAACTTTACCAAATTGCTGAGAAGAAAGCAAAACAAGAAAATGAATCAAGTAGAGCGAGAAGATTTAATAGGGGCATTAGAACTCTTAAGCAGTTATTGCATGATGCCCAAACAGGAAAGACTATTAATGAAGCAGACATTCCACCAGAATTACCACCATCAGCTACTTCAGAATCAACACCAAAAGTATCCGAAGATAAAGTAGAAGAAATGACAGGTATTTTATCTAAAATAATTATGCCTTCTATATTGTTTCCTATTTTTTACTATATATATGGTTTTCAGAGCATACTAATGTGTCTGCTGAAGCTGATACTCCGGCTCCTGAAGCTACTCCTTCAGAACCTGCTCCAACGAAAGCTATAGATGAAGAAGCATTAAAGCTATTAAAAAGTAGACAGCAAGAATATAAAATCGCCGCATTAGCATGGAAAAAAGCTGGCAATATGAAGGAAGCACTTCAGTGTGTAAGTGTAGCAAAACAGTTTGATATAGTCATTGCTGCAGTAAATGGAGGGGATACAGTTGACTTGTCAGACATGCCACCATCTCCGAATACTCCTGACTCCAGTAATACTGCTGCTACCAAAGAACCTGAGAAGGTAGAAAATGAGGTACAAAAACAGGCGCCTTCAGAAATTCCATCTGCAGGTAAAGTTTCAAAAGCATTTGAAAGTTTAAAAAACTATTTCAAATTCAAATGATTATACTCTTAATGTTCTGTCATACATAGAAGCATCAGAAACAAAGCCAGCTGGTCCAGAAAATTTAGAGCTTGCTCTCAACCAACGTCTCGAAGTGTATAAAAAATCGAAAATGGCTGCAGAAGCTGAAGGAAATTCTTCTAAAGCACGAAGATATGGTCGTATCTGCAAGCAGTTTGAAGATGCCCGTAAATTGCTAGCTCGCGGAAAACCTGTTCCTTTGGATGAATTGCCAACTCCCCCTGGTTTCCCGCCACTTTCAGCTCCTCCACAACCTAGTGCACCTGCACCAGAAGCAGAAAAGACTGAAACGCAACCGGAACCAACACCACAGGCTGCTCCAGACTCTGAACAATCAGGAGACAAAAGTACAAGTCCAAAGAGTCCTGTTTCTCCTTCGAGAGTACAAATAGGTATGTAATCAATTTTTTAAAAGTATATAACACTATTAATTATCATTTTATCTTACTAATAATTCATATTTTACTTGTAGGAAGAAAACAAAATCAAAAGACGTCACGTGCGGATAAGCAATTGACGTTCTTGCAACAGCGTCAACATGAATTGAAGCAAGCTGCCCTTGATGCAAAAAAAGATGGAGATATAGAGTTGGCACGCACTTATTTGAGACAAGCGAAAGGAATTGATCCACTGATAGAAGCTAGTAAAGCTGGATTACCTGTTGACATGAATTCCATACCTCTGTCCCCTCTTGCGAAAATGGAACTCAATGCTGATAACATAGCTGGGCAAGTTGATGATAGTTTTACGTTGATAAGTAGTCAAGACTGTCTAGAAGAGGCAACGGGCACGGATGAACAAATTTACGAAAACCTTGAGTCTCAATTAATGAAGCAAATCAAGGTATGGTATATGACATACATTTTTACTGATTTTTTAATAAAGTGCATGTACTAAGTGGTTGTAAAATTGTATTGCAGTGGTGTTTATGTACGAGAGATCACTCGAAGGCGTTGGGAGATGTACCTGGATACAATAGGTGGGAACGACTTGCTTTGGGTTATAAACGAGACTTCGATATGCTGAGAGTTCGGAAACGCGATGCACTGCCACCACCACAACATCACTATGAAACGAAGACTTACGCTATAGTTCAGTTAGTAATATTTTTTATTCGTTGTAAATGGAACAGGTATGAACTTTAAAAGGTTTGCAAAGTTTACAGTATTTATTTTTTAGGAGTTGCACAGATTTAAGTGATAATGATATAGAAATATCGATAATAAGAGGAGTGAATTATTCGAAGGATGCAGATACATATGTTATATTTGAGTTCCCTTATCCTTCTGATAGTCCTCCATCAGATAGGACCGCCACAATTAAGGGAACCTGTAATCCTGAATATCAGGCAGTTTTTCCATTAATTGGAATAATAGATCGTTCAAGACAATGTCAACGAGTATTCAAAAGGCACGCATTGAAGTGCCAAGTTTGGGCAAAAGGGTAATTATAAAGTGTATTTAAAATTTTAGTATTTACTCATGATAAGTTTGGTTTTAATAGCATATTCTTTACAAATAATATACAATTTTCATACTGACAGCAATTATTACCTACTGCTTGTAAATAGTGTTTTAATGTATGCAATAGCGTATTATGCATTGATTATTTAATACAGTGTAATTGGTCAACATTAAGGAGGAACGAAATAATTTATCACAATGTAACATTAAAGATAGTAAATAGATTAGTACGTTGCTTACAGATGCTCGCTGAATCCCTTCCTGTGTTGCACTCATCCAAGGTATGAATACTTCGTCCTTTTAAACGCACTTATCTTCTAAATTATACTTCAGAAATAATGTGCTGTTATTTTGATGCTTTCAAAGTGGTTAGTGCTATATTTTTTGTTCCTTTTTGTTTAGTAATATCTAACAAATAATGTAATAATTATTCTAAAAGTATTCGAACCACATATTATTAGAAGAGAAAATATTAGTTTCAAATTTATGAAAATGCTTTACATAGCTTTTGTAATGTGCGAGCAAACTGTGACAACGTATTCCCTATTTCAATGTATTCTAGCTTTTAAATTATAATGTACGTATATGTATCCACTGTAGCATGTAATTTACGGTTTCTTTTTTAGTGGATTCTTTAGAAGTGACAGCCTCTTAGGCACAGTCGCAGTCAAATTGCAGCCTTTGGAAACTCTATGTGTGCTTCATGATTCATTCCCAGTAAGTTATGGACATAGATCATTAAAGGGTGTAATTAATGATTACATATACTAAAGAAATGTTGTATTACTGTAGTTAATGGACGGAAGGAAACCCACGGGTGGAAAACTAGAAGTGAAAATGCGGTTGAGGAATCCAATACTTACAAAGCAAATAGAACAAATTACGGATAAATGGTTGATTATCGATCACTGATGTAGCGTTCCACAATAATGATTTATATTTATTTTGCCGATGATTTCACCACTGGGGCCTTGGAAATGTAATTTGCTGTTTACGAGGCTATAAGAAAACTATTCATTTCATTAGTAGCTATTTCAACGAATGTGAATATGTATATCTGTGAGATAATTTCTATATTTTACTACAAATGATCAGCCTTACAGAAAATTGTAATTTGTACACATAATGTTCCCTTAAGATGTGTACATATGCACAACTTGTAATCATTACAAGATATCACATAAGAAATTTGTTACAGGAAAATGGCATAGCTTGTTATTTAAAAAAGAAAGTGAAACTATATGTTATAATTTATAGTTATAGTTGGATTTGTAGTTATTTTATTAACTGTAAGAAATAAGCGAAAGTGATTAGCGATTTAAAAAGAACACGCTTTTTTAATTATTTAATATTCAATAAAAAATTTAAAAAGAGCTGTGAATGCAATATGAGCAATGTTTTTAAGTTAAGTATAAGTTCATTGATGAATATAAAATAACGTTGATGATAAAACTAACACGATACTTCGTCTTGTAAGTGATTTTAGTCTACATTACTTAGAAAGACAAGCTGCAGAAGTAATTAAGCCTTAAGCATCACTGAAGGTAATTAGAGTGCGCATGAGAAACTATTGGTTGTATGTATCGAACGATTTAAACGCGGCGAAGGAACGATCTCGGGACGAAGCTGAATCCACATTTCCAGAGAACAATACAGCAGGTGAACCCCACTAACAAACTATTGTCCGATAATCGTTCAACTCTGTCTCCTTCCAGTTCACTGCCCCACTGTTTCATCCCCGTCCACACGAGTCTAACTGTCTGATCCTTAACGATCACGTGCTCTTACTAAACTATACATGTATTTTCTAGGATGCAGAGATGAGTATTCAACCAGAGACACGTTAATTATGATAATTATTGAAACAGGATGCTTCATATCTTGAGTTTCTTATGAATATTTCATCATTAGTAACATATTTCTATGTTTTCTCTTGAATTAGCTTCCTGATGTATAGATTACATTTGATGGAAAATATTAAATTAAGGAAACTTATTTCTTAAATGAAAACACCATGAAAAAGGTTTATATTTTCTATTTTTTATGAAGTGAATTTTCTTCGTGATTCTTTTGCATTTTATAGTAGCCATTGCAAGGTCAACTTATATTTTTTATATTGTTTTTGTATAAAAAAACTATACTGCATTTTTGCAGTATTTTGAAAGATAAAATAATGGATGTTCATTGTTAATTAAGTTAGTAAAACATTATGAAAAAATTCCCAGGGCTTTATAAGAAGAAAATAAACAATTTTTATCTTTTGCAATTTTTTCTAATTGATAGAATTCAAGTCAAATATAATTGAAAAATCAATAATTCTGTAGTTAAAAAATAGAGGTCGTACAAAAATTCCTTTCAAACAAAAGTTGCTTGTACTTCTATGTACAATAGAATTCCGAAATCAAAAATTTATGCTCCCATCAAAAAATGAAAGTTGACCTTGAAACGACCTTTGAAACGCCCATATATTAAAAAAACTAGTACAATTTGAATCTCCCCTTAATATCATGGTAGCTGTGTTCCAGCTTTTTCTGTTCTAATTAGTCGGTCACGAGATATTTCGTTGTGTCAACTTAAATAGAACACCCTGTACTTCAACAATACATGGTACATAAATTAACAATAAGCGTAAACTTCATAACGACAAATGATTTTCAGACTTCTGTGCCGAAAGTCAGCCTCTGTCTTTTGATCTTACCCATCGACCTTTTGCGGTACAGTGTGCAAGGGTCATCACGCGACACAAAAGGTGGTGCTACAGAAGATTGGAGCATAAAGCGGTTGACACCCACCGCGTCAAATGCTGGTGTCTAGTGGTCCCCGAAAAACGCTCGACCATATCGCGTTTCTACCAACTAGCACAAAAGGCTTTCCCGCGGCGCACATATCGATCGCGCCATTGGAAAACAATGGGATTTATTTGCCAATTAGACAATTAGGTCGGCTGAAAGGGCGCAGGGAGCGCGAGCAGCCGAAACTTCAGCGCAGCGAGCACCGCGGATCTGGATTACACGGTCCAGTGCAGAGTATTTGACGAGCATATACATACCGCGGTTAATGTTGACCTTTTGGCCTCAGCCAGCGGGAATCCGCGTGCAAATTAACGATGTTTGTTCTCAACCCTTTGGCCCGCCTTGATTCATCAATCTCGTTGCCCTTCCGCCCCACAACCAGTTGGGGGTGAGCTGCTTCCTTCGTGCGCGATTTATTTCGAGAGCCCTAACGATTCGTGGATAAAAATCGTAGATAATCGGTGATTTCTGTAGTTTTATTTGCACAGTATGCACACATTTCAAATCGAGCGCTCGCCGATCCTCCAGCGTGTCTCCAATTTACGGATGTCCTTCAACTCTGGCTAAAGTCCCTCTAAGATCCAAGCGACCAATAATGTCAATATTTTACGCGTTTGTGCGATAGCCTTTGACACGTTTAATACTTTATCGCTACAATGTTCAACAGTCTTCTATGACCTAAATTGTGTCGCATGGAAATCGAATTTTTATTCGTAAGACTGGTACAGACTGGGATACACTTGTTGGAAATTTTATTGACAGCAATATTGACAGTTTTGTTTTTCATAGGATGAGAGAAGAAGAATTGTTGCTGCTGTCATGTGTTTTCACTTTTTTAGTGATTGTATCTATGTCTTACCAATATTGGCATCTTTACTGCTCGTTAAAAAGTTGTGTTCATAACGATGTGGATCCAGAAGCCTTTTTTAGGTGGGGTAAAATATATAAAGTACATACATTTTCGAACCTTCTTTTACACGATTTGAAATTTAAACTTTGGTTTTTTATACAGCTCTAAATAATTAAATCTATATTAATTATTTATGACTAAGTGTATATTTAACAAATTTTTCAGAATGTGAATGATGAAACTTTTCAAGTATTGGTAGACGTTATTACTCCATCCATTTGAAGGAAAGAAGTGAAGAAATGAAGATATTAAAATTCACTTTGAACAGTTGAACTGCAACTACGTATGAGTATCAATTCTTACATCCTATCTATAAATTTAAGTGTCTCAGAACGTGCTAGACACGACCGATTGACGGCGATTATTTCTGTAGGTTGAAATTAGAGTCATTTGCTCGAGAGAATGGTCGTTTTATCGGATCACAAAATCTTGGATACTCCGAGCTGCCTTTTCGTGGCACACGTGCTAGCAGCTCTTCTTTTTCGAAATCGTTTCTCGCAGATAGAGTCCGGTTACGCGGTTTCTGCTTATTCGGCAGATAGCCGGACGTGACGTCACTGGGCCCAGTCGAGTGTTGATTGCAGATGCCAGATGTGACCCGACACCCGAGTTCTTCTGCCTTCCTTCTTTCTCCTCGCGAATCTACCTCGCGGATCGCGCCGCGGCTTCGCGTTTCATTCGTCTTTTATGTCACCAAATCGACAACGTAGAATTTGATGTACTTCCGACACCAAGGTCTCAGCTTTTCATCGAGCTGTACACTCGTTCCAGCTAAATTTGTGGATGCAACTCTGCTATGGGTATTATGCAACTGTGCAAAGTACATACCTTGCTTTAATATCTTCTATCGAGTATACATACTTTATTTCTTTATTTGTGAGACTTTATTTCTTGTATTCTAACTGGAATTATTATTTATTTTATTGTTAGTAGAGAAGCTTCCATTTGAGACAGAGGAAGGATTTGAAGTGGTAAACATTCATTTCGCTGAGAAATTTCCTTCGTCATTTAAATAATATCTACTCAAAGAGAAGAATCATCATTTCTTAAATAGTAGAATTGGCGTTCAAGAACTGCTTAGTGACAACGAAGCTTTTATGATTAACATAATCTCTATTTAGTGCATTTTTCATACTTCAAGCCGATACATTTCTCTTATCGTCGCGGTTTGAAGTTTATGGCTGTTATCGCGATCTATGCAAAGAAAAAATCGGCGAAGTTACGCGGACGTAACCGTGGGTGCACGAAGGTCGCTGTTTCGAAGTCAGGGGCGACGAAGATCGCACGCTGCAGCATAAGTCGCGCGCAATCAGTACGCCCTCGTTGTCAGCAAACGAAGAGACAAGGGCCACCGCGGTCGTGGATTGTTTATTAATAAATCGTTACCTGGAAGTGGGAGCGATTTCGAGAAGTCTGATCTAAGCCACGGGGAGCTTCGCTCAGCCTGTAACAGTGTCTTGTACAGGGGGATGTCATTACGATCTTTCCGCTCCTCCGATTGCTTTGACTTGTTTTACACGACGAGATACGCTGATCTGCGATGACCGCACGCATGGGGCATTCAATATCCATGAAACGACGACGTGATTATGTGATAAGGACGAATTTTTTTTCGCTGAAAAGAAGAAGTCCTTGAAGGTCGAGGAGCTCGATTTATGCATTCGTTCGTCTAATGCAGGTGGTTCAGGAGATTCTATTTGAAAGGATTTTACTTCGATATTTGTGAAGAGATTTACAAGGTAAGGAATTGTTACTTTCTTTTCTTGTATATTTTTTAGGAACCTTATCTTACCCTTTGTATTTTAATAGAGTAAATACACTACTAGCCAAAAGTTTGGAAATACTAATCTGGAATTGCCAATTTCACTAAAGTGATGTCCCTTGCGAGCCAAAGAGTTACCCTACCTACATCATCAGAAAGTATTTTTTCACCATTAAGTTGAAATTAGTAAGGATCAATGAAGCAGGTCGTTAAAGATCTGACAGATCGATGTTTGCTTATCTGAAAGGAATCGCGAAGAGATAAAGGGCATAAAACGTGCTAGCACTAGGGAGAGATATTGGCTATTAAATTTAATAGCCGGGGACGAGAAACGGCGGTTCTTCTTCTAGACTCTTCTTCGTTACTTCCCTCCGTTTCGCTAAAACAATAAAAACTCGCCATTAATAACGGCGCGGTGACAAATATGACGGAACTTCCGACGCGCACCGGAAGTCGCTAAATGTGCTCGTGTACGGTTTCATCCCCTTCGAGACGCGCAGTCACAGAGATGTTGCTTCTTGGTTTTAACTTCTTGGACGTTTCCTTAGATACATTCTTGGTACAATCAGAGTTTTGGAATTTTAAATAATATGATAATTAATGAGTACTTTAGTGAAATGTGTAAACTATTAGATTCACAAAATGGATATCGAAATACAAGTTTTAAAACAAAAAGAGAAAAACTTTCTCCAAGCAAAAGTAACCTAACTTACTATGTTATAGGACGTAGAAATATAAAAACATAAAGGACCGCAAATTTGTCACTCTTTCTCGCGTCTGTGTGTCTCTTGGCTTAAAGAAAGTACTTATTACAGATTTCCAGAAGGTCGACGAGAAACTTCTTCCCCCAAAAAGAGGGTGGTAGATCAAATACGTTTAGAAACCTAGATCTCTGTTCTAGATCTATTAAGACCTCGACCTGATATTTTTAAAAAAATGATACAGATCATTTTGCCTTAGAGCCACAAATATCTAATTCTGTCTCTTCTACTACTTCTACTGTAGATTCATTCCAGCGATTCGTGCCCCTTTGCAAAATCTCAGAAGCCGCCTAAACCTTCAGTATTTTCTGTCAACTTCCTATAGAACGTTTCACCAGAAAAAGCAAATTGAAATTGATATCGAAATAAGCCCGAAGGCAAAGCTGCGTCTCTTCAACGAAGTCGTCCGCCTCCGCGTACGTACGCGTCTGTTTCCGCCTCGACTTGTCGCTGGTGAAACGGAACATTATGTTTTTAATCACGGCGACACAAATACCGCGATTCGATTGTTCCCCAGGCCGATACACAGCGATGATCCGAGAATAATTGAGGCACGAACGGCAAACAGATCTGCATCCTGACGGGGGGTGCTGGCCCGCCCCTACCCCTCCGCGTCCCTTCCCCACCTTCGTCACCCCACGCTCTATGACCGTGGCACGATCTCTACTTCATTGTCATCTGTCATCGCGCCGCGAACAAATGAGCGTCTCAACAGCCGGCAGACAAATGACTCCAAGGATTATCCGCCGAACGTTTCTGGTCCTTCTCCCTCTTCCTCGTTCCTCTGCGCGATCTTCCTCCTTTTTCATCCCCCGTTGTTTTCTCCTTCTCCTTCGATTACTTCTCTCTCTCACTCGCTGCTGTTTTCCTGTTTCTTCCTTTCGTTTTTTGTTTTTCCCTCCCGCTACTCTGCTTTTAATAATCTATTCCGCTCTTTTGAGTTTCTGTCGTTCACCTCCTTTGTTACCTTCGACGTAGCTTCTTTTGTTTCTTTCTTTGGTCTTTAGGGATGAGCGATGGGGCAGCCAATATTGTTGATTGAATTTTTAATTTTTTGAAGACACATTTAAAAAAGTATCTTGAGCAATGTGGTACAATGATGAATCTATAGTAATTGAAAGAGAAGATCCTCCTTCTCAACTTCGTTAAAGACTGAAGCATTATTGTGTGGAATGTAATTTTCGTGGATAATTTAGGCGAAGGGGAACTTCTATCATTACGTAAACATGCAGTGCCCTTTCTCTCTCATAGTTACCATGAGTATCTACCTATTCCGAGTGGATTTTTGAAACTTCTGCCTTTCACTTTCACTGTAAAAAACAGAGCCCAGCAAAACCACCCTCTCCACACCCCTCAGCCCTCACTGATTTCTCAAACATCCTCGCCCTGCAGTTCTTAAAATAATTAGTAACAACCAATTCGACCAATGCCCACCAGCCAAACCCTCCAATTGACATTAAAGCGACCCATCGATTCCGCCTGACCATTACACCAGTGTCGAGTGGAAGCCGCGATATTCGATCGATCTCCCCTGAAAATTTTCAATTTCCCCCTCCCCCGACCACCCCTCGAATTATCGCATATGTAACGTTTCCTCGTAGGAAAAACCTTTCTATCGACTGTAGGTGGGTTCATTGGTAGGTTGGCTTGCTGGCTGACTGGTTGGTATCGATGTGCAGGCTGGCAAGCCGGCTATGCTGGCTCAGCACTCTCCCTCGTTCCTCCTCTTCCCACCGCGATGCCAGCCAGCCACCTTTGCTCTTGCTCCTCTCTGTAGTCTTACTCCCGGTCTCATCCTGGAACGCGTTCATAAACTTAGCTTCCTTAAGGCCACCACCGACGATTTTTAATTTGCATACGGATAGATTAACGCCTCGTGACCCTGGCTGGCCCACGCCTCTTGTTCTGATTAGACTGGTCGAGTAAGGAAGCTAGGACTGTTTCGATCGGTGCTTTATTTCGCTTTGACGGAAAGAAGGTAGAATAGTCGAATGATCGTTGCATAGGAATGTCCATACGATTATGATAATGAAACGTGGAATTTTATTCGCTGGGAATGGCTACTGGGAACTGGGAGGAAGGTTGGGAATGTCTTTTGTGTAATTTTGTATGGAAAGTGGGGCGGGGGAGGGTTGTACTGGTGGAGGGAGAGTTAGTTGTATTTAATTTGTTTTGAAGGAGGATGTTTTCGAGGATTAGATAGCGATGGAGGTTGAGATTGAGAGCGAGGGGTAAGGTTCGATATCAAGTAGAACTGTACCGCATTGGTCAGACTGTCTGTATAGTGTCTCGCGGTGCTTCTGCTACTACTTGCTTCACTTGGTGAAGAGGCTCTCTCTTGAAATTGAATTGAGAGGATTTTTTGTAGATTGTTAATTATCAGTAGATAATTATGGACAAAATGGATGTTTATGTAAATTCATATTTTTATAAACATGACTATAAAAATCGAATTTAGATACAAATATTGATTATTCTTAAAAAATAATATTATAATGTCTGCACACATAAATTTCTTATGAATGCATAAACATTCACAGTCGAATTAACAGACTCTCTGTTAATGGAATCTTTGTTAATAATCCCTTACCTTAATATTATCAATGTATAGAGGGACAATCATAAAAAAGTCTACATTAGTAACTTTCTCAGAAATAATTTTACTAAAAATGTAGATACATATTTAATTTTGATTTAATGTGGGGGACTTTCCATTCCTCTTTAAGAGGAATTTTATAGTGAATAGTTAATCGCATAATGACCGTCATATCTTTGTTGACAGTATTTAAATTAAAGAATATTGAAATATCAGTGAAGATAAATATCGATGATATACTTTTCATTAAAATAAACATGATGTAATTTTCTTATCGTCAATTAAAGAATAAACGGCACGTGCCTTGATTTTATTCGCTTCTCTCAGCTTCTTTTATTGCAAAATCGTGTGAGCTAACTAGAAAAATGTTTCAACTTAAAGATTTGAATTTTAGTAGAATTTCGATTTTTTCAATCACTGAACATTCAATTTGAAAGTGTAATTAGTACCTATTTAAATTTCTGTTTTTCTAAAATATATTTAATTTTATAATAAAGACAAAGTAAATTATTCTAAAAAATACATCGAACTACGAAGGAATAGGTACTTACATTCTCTCATAAACTATTACGAAGTAATGCCTCAAAATATGAGAGAAACATAAAAGCAGTAAAAGCTGATTTCACTCCTTCAAAGTAAATTCTCATCGAAAAAGATATCCTACACTTCACGTTCACTCAAAGTTTCATTCAAATCAGGATCATGAAAATTGAGTAGGTGCTTTGCAAGTTCTTACTCTTCCCAGAGAAAGGACGACATGGAAGAAAGTTCCAGTTATATCGGTAATTTCAAGTTGCTCGATGAACGAATGGGAGGTGGACAAATGTCCGAGATTGGCATTCGAGTTAAGATCAAAAGAGTCCTCCCGCTCAAAAAGAGGGAGGAAGCGAAAGAGAGAGCTGGAAGTTCCATGTTTGGCTTTCGAATGCAATTGCTCGTCGTAAATCTCGCGGTAGAGTTTGTTGTGCGCCAAACAACCGAGATGTCCCACCAGATGCGATAGATCAGTCTCTTGACCTCTCGGTGTAAAAGTATGATAACAACCAGGAGGAATTACTGTCATATGGGAATGTCCTAGCTGTCTCTCTTCGTTCGTGCTTCTTGCTTTGGGACTTTGCTCGCTGCTGTCAGACGTGCGTGCAAAACATCGCGACATGCAACATTTATTCATCCGTGGACGATGTTAAGAACGTAGCTCATGCATAAAAGATGCTAGCATCGATGATACAACTTGTTGCATTTTTGGATTTGAGCTGATCTTGAGTTAGTCTTGAGAAATCTACTATTATAGGACTTAATACTTTGATTGCCATGTCACCCTTACATAGGTGACAATTTTTTGTAGACTTTGAACAACGATAAGTAATAGAAAGAATTTTAGCGAGAGTCAGTGAAAGAAGAAGACTTTAAGATTAATAGCTTTTACACAGCTGATTCTTAACAGTCTAGTACCCATAGTTGGCGTACCCAAAACCTACCTTGTATCTTTCAAGATTTTCCACATTATTAAATAGATAGCTCTTGCTGATCCTCGTCAGCCTTGTACCCATAGTTGGCCTACGTACAATCTACCTTGTATCTTTCAAGATTTTTCACGTTACCGAATACCTATATAACTCTTACTGATTGTCAACAGCCTTGTACCCATAGTTGGCGGAGTTCAACGATTCTATACGATCGACTGCCACGTCGATCGCGTGGCCCCTCGACAGTGGAAAATTTTTCGCATTCGTTACACCGGTGTAACCCGTGCTCTTGGAATGGTATCGAGTACAGGTCGAACGACGAGGAGGGAACGAAAAGAAAACGGCAGGCAAGAGGATGTCGAAGTGCAGCGTCGACAAATTCCTCGCTGAACAAAATGGCCAATCCTATCGTCCTCCTCGCTCGTTCTATTTCGGGGTCTTTGCGACACTTGCCGTCTAGACCAACAAAATTCTGTCTGTCTTGTCACCTTGGCCCGGCAGGTTAAAGCACGGATAGACCTTAAAGCTTCCTTCGCGCCTTTTCTCATTTTCCGTTCGAGGAAATGGAAAACCCCTTCCCTCTTCGTCGATACGTTCTTCCGTGAAACTCGAGCGTAGAGTTTGTCTGGGTTCAACGCGATGCGTAAATCACACGCGCGTTTGCCGCGCGGAAAAATGTCGCACGAGTCGTTGGATCGAGAATTACGAAACGGATGACGCGAGACAGTTGCATCGACATTCTTCGAGCAAAATGGTCGACTGTTTTTTCACCTACTCGATGTTAAGCTCGATGTTCTACGTTTTTATATATTATTTATATAGACTCTATATTTGGTTGCATATTGAAATTTCCCATAAGTGTATGTAGGTTTACAGTCTAGTGATTACTACAGTTTCATAAGTTTTAATTTTGTTAAAGTTTGATCAAACTTCCCACTAGAAAATTCCCATTACTTAGAAATGCATATGTACTTTTTTATCCAGCAAAATTACAATAGTTGGAATACTTTACATAAGAGTCTGTAGTATTTCATATTTACGCCTTTCTAATTAATCATGCAGAGCTAATACCTATTATTATAATAGAGTGTGAGGGACTGTTTATTAAAATTTTAAAAGTACATCGCTGGCTGAGCGACAAATTCGTTTCTATGCGTCGCGAACGGTTGGAAATGAAGAGTAAAGGGAAAAAAGGCTAGAAGGGAGAGGCAGACGAGGAAAGGAAGAGAGGGTGCGACGAGAAAATTTGATATTCATGAAGCATTTGAAAGTCGTGCCACCCGAGAAATGGGTATAGAATATAGACTGCTAAGCGGGGGTAGGTTCGTAGACATTTGTGGAAACCTATTTAGATGCGAGTTCGTGATTCGCGCCCGTCGCTCGCCTCACCCCTATCGTTGTTACGTTGTTAGTGAGTTTGATTTTTGTTCTAAAAAGAAACATGTAATTTCTATTCGTATGTAAACGTGTACTGCTTAACAAAATCAAATTTAACCAGCAAGGTTTTTAATTTAACTTAATTAGAATTTAACCTTTTTTAAGGAATAATCGCATCTATTAATCGTACTGAAATTCTTGTAGTTTAAGTATAGCGTTAATTATCACTTTCATATCGTCCTGCTACCATTCGTAGAATGATACCTAAATCAGATCTTTGTTTATTTCCCTTTTCTATCAAAGTATGATGATGTAGTATAATTCTATTGTTATTATTTTCATATGTCTACATATGTAAGTAGGTATATTACGAATCTAACCTAGAAAATCAATTCAATCTTTTAATTAAAAATTCTACGCTCACATAGAAGTGAAATATTTTCTCACTTTTTAACATATGTAGCATCACCATGTTGAATGCAAATGTAATAAAATATCGTGACAATAGAATGCTTATAGAATAACTGTTTACTAAATAATCTTAATTTTTATTAACATAATACATAACCCTTTTACTCGTTACGATGTACAGGCAAAGCTAAGAGCGATTTCTGTATTTAAGAGACACAGGTAAAACATTTTATAGATATTCCTATCATAGGTCATGTCTAAAAGAAGTCAGTTTAATCATTTAAAAAGTTGAACATTGTTTTAATCACTTTTCAATATTGTAGTGGTCAATGAAAGGTCTAAGGTTAATTTTTCTTATCGGCCCTCAACAGTAACTTTCCTTCAGTCACCTGCAAACACACATTTTTAAGCACATAGATGGCGTCTGCGATCGCAAAGTGCCCCAGTTAACAGGTTAACGTCTCTCTCATTCTCTCCACGAAAAAGGAGTTATCTTTACACCGTCGCTTCTCCATTCATTCCCACGATCAACGCGAGAAACCAGTCCAGCTTCCGTGTTCCCTAATTCCGTTTACTCGTCAGCGTATTTCATCGCTACGTTTCGTTCCGCGTTTCAGGTGTGTACACAACCTGACAAGTTCATCACTCTGATAATGAGTGTTTCAGTGACAGGTTAAGCTACTTTCCAAGAACGTCTTAGATACGGTACTAAACAGATCTTTGGAATCTTTGAGTAACGCTGTCTAAATAAGGGCTCGCGAACCCTGTGGAGTTAAGAAGCTGAATGTGACCAAATAAGATACAACTCTCAATTAAGTAACAGGAAACACATTTGGTGTTTTATATATCTTATACTCACAAGAGTACCACACGCCACTTGTGTAGGTCTCACTTAATCTATTAATTGTGTAGTTCTATTTTGGAAGTATGTATCGTTGTATCGCAAAAATGAAGAGACGAGTATACTCGTCACGACGCCAAAACTTACCACTTCTTCGTGACGAGTATACTAGTCATAAACCAGAGAATTGTCATTTTATCATAATGAATATACTCGTAACACAAAAAATCATTTCCTCATGACGAGTATATTCGTCATACATAGCTATATTTTTGAGGCACTGTACAAGCTCCCAGTAGCACACAAAAGTAGAAACACATTAATATCACATCACGTGAAATCACAAGCTACCAGCTTGTCTACTACAGCAAAGTAGCTTCCAACAGATTCAAAACAATGGCACGCCGACTTACACTCTATGGACACAGAAATCACGTGACATGGTTTTCACGTAATGTGGTATGTGTCTCTACTTTAGGTTAGGATCACAGAAGTGATTTTTTTATAGATCGTACGTCTTCTTGCTTTCCCTCTCGAAAGTAACGAAGTCAGACCTACAATCCTCCCTCCTCTAAACGCCCATGTGGCCCTAGCCACAAGTCTCGTCGACGGCAGAAAATCGGTGGCTCCGCCGATTCGAGATCGCGGTCGCTTGATAACAGGTCGACCCCTATATACCGACCGCGGTTAAATTGAAATTCCGAAGAAAGAGAGCCGCGGCGAAGGATCGAGAGTCTGCGTGACAGGGGTGGGGGGTCGAGGTGGCGTAGAGGAGCATCGCGCCCGTTGAAAAATTATAATAATCACTTTAGAAATTAATGGGGTACCTCCAGCAGAGGTACGGATCCGTGCCCAGAGTGACAAGGTGGCCACCGCTGGTGGGGGCAACAGAGGAGCGTGCAAATGGCGACTCCTTACCCCGCGGGCCAATCGCTGCACGCGTCGGAGGGCCGAGTAATGGCGGCCACGCCTTCCCCTGACGTCACTCTGTCCTGCGCGCAGACCCACTCTCCACCACACTCGTCGAGCCAGTCACCACTCGGACGACGTATTCGGTGCTGCTTACCACGCGTCTTCTTTTTCCCTTTTCCGTCGGGCCTCCTCTCGTGCGCGCCTAACCACCCAGGGGAGAACCGTTTTACCCCTTATCCACGTGTGCTCGCCATACTCTCACTCATCAAGATCGAGAAACCTCTGTTTACCGAGGATCGACTGTTCGTCGCTGTCGATACATCGGCAGCAGTTTTTGGCGGGAAGATCGCGGCAAAGTGCGATGCGGGTGACAGTGTTACCAGTGCATGGTCGGTAATCCTTCCTGTGCTACTGGAACTATAACTCAAACACGAACAGTGTCTATCCATGAACAATGCCCTCGTAACAGCGTAGTGCGGCAGTCGTCGACAGTGTGATCGGGCGTATAAACAAACCGTGATAAATAAGCTTGGACTGAACATTCATAGAAGACCATCGAGCAGCATCCTCCTGACTATACACCTCACTTGCTAGCTTAATTATCGCCGAGCCTTACGAGAAGTCGTTGGCTGGCGCGTACCTATCCCCGTAAGGGGCATATTCATCGGCGCGGATTGTTTCGACGATCGTATCGAATCGCAGGAAAGGAGAGAATTGGGAAAGGAGGTAGATCAGTGAATTCGCTCGGTGGAAATCGATCGTCACGTGGCGTGCCGCGGTCGGTGTCACGTTCGCGAAGGAGATCGTGGGTCGTTGTTAGGCGGAGTCGCCGAAAAGGTGGTCACGACGCAACAAACGGTGACGACGAGTTGTCGAGGTGGTGGCGAGGGTGGCGGAGGTGGCGGTGGAGGTGGAGGAGGTGGAGGTGGCAGCGAGAAGACGTTCCCGTATGCGGCCGCAACCGATACGGTAGAGGAGGTGGAGGCGCTGGAGGTGGAGGTAGAGGTCGACGAGGTTAAGATGGAAGCCGAGGACCATCTCGCCAGGGAATACGTGCAGGAGTTCGTTCTCGATCATCTCGATCCCGCCGATGTCAAACGGGAGGTTAGTGATAGATTCTTTTCTCTCGGATAATCTAGTTACTTTTTTTACGCGCGGAAGTCGGATGATCGATAGCCTAGGATTTTTCTTACGTGTTCGCGGGAAAGGGGTCAGGCTCGACGGAGAGTCGTTTCTTTGTGGATGTTGAACAAGAAGTATGCTGATGTTTCGTAATGTTTTACGCGACAGAGAGATTTTTTAATGGTCGGCCCGATAATTCTCGTTGGTTTTTTTGGTTTGCGAGCGAAAGGTTAGATCGATTGATTTCAATTGCGATGCTTCGAGTCTTGCCTCCGGTGCTTCATCGTGGTCACGAGTTGAGGGCGACGGTATTTTGTTGAGAGGATGTCTAATGGTTGCTGGGCGTTGGAATTAATAAGTAATAATGTTAGCTATCTAATTGCGTCAGAATTCGTTTCAACGTGAAAGTAAAGTGTGCTATGTGTTCATAACGACGATTAAGTTTCTCTTTTAATTGTGGGGTGTTGTACAGTTTTTACTGGAAATAATAGATATAATTCTATGGTAATAATGGGGGTAATGCATTTGCGGTGGAATGAAGAGTAAAGTGTACTAATTTTTTGTGAAGTGAGTGTAATTTAAAGAGTGTAATTTTTTTGACAAAAAATTAATGTTCCAAATCCAATACTCATTACAGTGAATACCTACAACTACTGAGTTAGTCCTCTCTTGCTATTTTTTTTAACTTATACGATTTTCTATCTCATTTATTGTCTCTGGAGTATAGTAATATTAGCTACAATATCTGACTGTCGTGTTTCCATTTTTATGGTCAAAACAAAAGGTCATTCACAAGTGGCTTCCGCGTATATTTAGCGCACACGGGGATGACGAATTAATCCACGCGCATTATCTTCAACGTGCTGATAATATTCGTTGACTCTGGAATGGCGCATGTAAACGGTCACGTGCATCGTTTGCATTGCACGAGTTTGAAATTATTATGTTGCAAGTTTGCATAAAAAAGAGGGAGCCTGTTATTCTGTGTACAATTTTTAGTTTACTCAAATTTTGATTAAATGTAATTTCTTATCATAATTACTTATCCGCCTATATTTTGTCGTTAAGCAAATCATGAATTGTACATTTTTTATTTATGAGAAAAAACAAGTGGCTTTGGGTTGAGTCAGAATGCTCAAAGAATCTAGTATACTTCTAGGACACTATTCCAGTCCAGAATTATCCTTTAGATATTAGTACTTTACATACCTTCAAAAATGAATTTTTGGTTACTGTTAGTGCTATACATTATATTACTGTACAATTATATACTATGGAATATAATTTTTAATTTTAATAGCAGTAGGAAAAGTGCTACTCCTTGAGAACTGTTTAATGTCCAAAACCATTACTAAAAAAAATACACAACATGCTCTATTTATCTTGAAACACTATAAATTCTAAAGAAATAGTAATTTCAACAACTATCTAATCCAATATTCTACCTTTGCCATCATAATCTGAATCTAATTCAAGGAATCAACTCGATCTACTGTCTTTAAGAAACACCTACTTACTAAAACCTCAATAGCCCACCCAAAACAGCAATCCAGTCGTATTTAACCATCAAGATTGAACTTTAACTTCCCACAGTATTCTATGTCCATTTCTACAACCATTCAACTAGGACACCTACTCCAATCTCAATTGCTATAAGACTCTCAAAACTACCCATGATAGTGCACCCTGCTTCCATCTCACCAAAAAACCGTCCAAAACCAATCTCGACTCCATCTTAGGCCAGGCGCACACGATTGATAATCAGTGAATGACAATTTTATCGGTTCTAATGATACGTTTGGACTAATATAAACTGAAATGTAATCGTTCGAAGTTTTGCATAGCAACTGTCTTCATTCCAGAAAATCCATTAACCAGAAAAAGAATTATTGTCATCGTCATGAATCTGCAGTGATTGTATCCCAATCTGTACTAGTCTTAATAGATATAATGAATTTTTCTTTTTGCCAGTCGTATGCGTAGTCTCATTCAAATTCATTATATCTAAAATAATTCAAGTAATTCACTGTGTCTGACCAGGCTAAGACAAGACATATAAAATAATCGGTGAACGACAATTTTGTCGATTCTAGTAGACACACGACTGATTTCTTTAGCTCCAGTTGAAGTTAATTTGAAATTTAGATACACTCAGTTTCGTCAATTCGCGACACTCTAAGCTACACCCCAAACATGTCAATATTGAGTTGTTGCTTCAAAGCGAAAATTACGAAACTTAGCTAATAAATGATCTTTCTTCAGAAACTTATTCATTCTGTTTTGGAGCAGCAGCTTAATATCGTCATTTTAGACAATGTAACGCAACCAGCTTATCAGGGAATCGCGAAGCAATGTAACTCACTGTATCTGAATCTCCACTTAACTTTAATCTGAAGGTACCTAGAGCTACAGAGATCATTCTATAATGAATTTTTTTGAGACTAAACACACGATCGATAAATCAAACAGTCGGCAAGAAAGAAGAATTCATTGTGTCTATACTAGCCAAGAAAATCATCATTCACCAATTAGAATATGAACACATGACTGTCACGTCACGTGAAATCACGTTACATAGACACTATAGCAAATCCATAGTGTGAGCCGAGATTTTACCCCTGTTTATAGCAAATTTGTTTCATATTACAGCAAAATACGTCTAAAACAATGGATAAACCTCTGCTCACACTATGGATTTGCTATAGTACCTATGTAACGTGAGTTCACGTGACCTGACAATACTGTTCGCACCCTAAAGCCGCGAATACACCAGAGACCGCGAACTGTTCGCGAACAGTACACGAATCAAAATTTTCCACAAGTTTCCTGTTCGCGCATCTGCTCGAATACTGTTCCTGATGTTCGCGAAAACTCGAGCAAAGATAATAAAAACTTCGCGAACATATGTAAACATTGTTTACGAACACTTCACGAACTGTTCGCTGGTGTAGACCCAGCTTAATCGTCGATCTCGCGCGCCTGGCCCGACTCCCTCCGAAGAACCCCATCCTCCACGAAAGCACCGCGAAAGGCGTCACCGAGCATAAGTATCTAACCAACGAACGTTCCATGGCGTAGGTGCGAATCGGCTCACCGATGATGGTGAACGGTAGCGTGGTGCAGCTACCTGGTCAGGTGCAGGCGCAGGGCCTGGCTATGGCGCCTCTGACGCCGCCGGCGCACGAGCTCGAGCAGCCGCATCCGCTGTACGGGCAGCCGCACATTCAGGTGCAGCACGGGGTCTTGGTGAAGGCGCCGCCTGGTGCAGCCTCTCACTTGACGACCCTCTCGCACCCTGGGACACCGCCGGACACGCCTCCTGTCTCGGCCTCGCCGCCGTCGCTGCAGTTGCACCGCGGCGACAGGGACTCCCGCGAGAGGGGCCTGTTCCTGCACCTGCAGCAGCCAGGTTCGCTGGTGCAGGACGAGATGCAGGTCGGGTCCGGGGGCATGAGCTGGCTGACGCAGTCCTTGAGGCAGGAGCCCCTCGATCTCAGGCCCCACTGCCCCCAGGAACAGACGTCAGAGCCGCATCACGAGGCATGGCCTTCCACGCCGACGCATCATCATTTCCAGGACCTGCAGCACCTGCAGCGTCATTCGAGACACGCTGGTAAGTGGAGAATGGGGGATGAGATGTTGTGGATGAGCGTGGGGAGGTTTCACTCGGGGAGGGAGACTGGTGGATAGGTGCGTGTGTAGTTTCTTTTTAATTTGGGGACAGTTTTGGAGGATACGATGGAGACTCTTGGGGGTAGATATTTCTTGGGACAGTCTCTGTTGTTTTCTGTGAATACTTTTGTGAAATAAAATGTATGTGATTGAATTGTTGAGTTGAGGAAGAGGATAAGTCCAAATTTAGTTATTTTGAAGTAATCGCGAAACTGGACCCCAGAGCCAAAATGTATTACATTATACAAAAAGAAAATAGACGTAATACACTCTGAGTCTAGGGTCTAGATGTGTAGAATGCGTAGAACTACACATTAGGATTAAATATCTATCTCAAAATGTGGTTTTTGAACTTGTACTGTTCTTCAACCCACCCATTCAATTATTCTATTTGACCTTGAAGAAAAAGTAAAATTGTGTAGGTCGTGGATTCTACTACTCACCTACTAATGTGTTTATGGTACAGCGTAAGAGATTTTTTCGCTGACTGTACATACACTCGTTTTACATAACAGCAAAGTCGTCCTAACTGCGAACTTGTTCCTATATTTTAACTACTTGTTCCCCAGTTTTCTCAAATTTTTAACCTATTTCTAAAGATTGCTGGTAACATTTTCAATAACACAGAAATGCTAGTGGCGCTGTAGAACCTTGGAAAACCGGGCCACAAAAACATTGTGCTTCATGTTACAACCTAAGGGTGGAGTTCTGCTCCTTCACATGTGTTTGGTCATTGGGGGTATATCTGTACTTTAATATCTACGTACATCTACCTATCTAACAAACTCATGATCATAAGTGATAAGTTTTTCTTGAAACTGTGAATAATGCTTTGTCTTATCATCTGTACTACCTGATGAAAATTTATAACCAATTCTGGGACATTTACCATACTCTTCCAATTCTGCACTGACCCATAGCTTCTTCAGCTATAGACATGTCAAAATCGTATTACATCTCATTCTCAAAATCTTCAAATAAATTCTACTGAAACTTACTCTAATTTGCACTAAATCGCAATCTCAACTTCATTTTTATCATAAAAATTCATCATTGGTATCCAAGGTAATTGACTCGACAGTAGTCGATCACTTCAATAAGTAACAATTTTAAAGTACTTACTTATTTATTTTGTTATTACAAAAATTATATGATATAATAAGATATCTAAACTTACTATGTGATCGACTTAAAAAAGTTCAAGTAACGTTATCTTATTATTAATTGAAGCGATCGAGTACTAGATCAACCATCTCCCCTCCACCTCTGAACTCACAAATTCCACTAAAAAGAACGAGAAAAGCCATTGGTCTCCCATTTTCAAAAATCTACGCTCTCGTTGCTTCGCTCTAACGCATCATTTCGCTGATACTAACCCTGGCGAGAAAGCCCAAAACTCTTCTGTATCAGAGGAGAACTCGAAGTCGACGCGATTATTGTCGCAGGTGGATACATCACGACGATGGCGGGTCACATAGAGTACTACGGGGGTGGGGGCGCAGGCGGCGGGATGCTTCCCGCGGGCGGCAGCGGCATGTCGGGGATGGAGGACAGCATGCAGGGCATACAGATGCAACCTGGAAGACCGATGAGCGTTTGTTCAGTGAGTTCTTGTGGAGCTGGAGGGCCGAGTCCCGCGCACAGAACGGGCAACGCTCTCTACCCGAACTGTGGCAGCAACAACCCCCAGGAAGAGCTCATGAACGACGAGCTCCTCATGTCCCTCTCCGTGCGCGAGTTGAACAAACGTCTCCACGGTTGCCCGCGGGAAGAGGTGAGTCAGGTCTCTCATTTTCTTAACGCCACTCCCACGTGTAGGTAATGCCTGACTCTTTTCTGTTCACGATGTATTCGGTACCTATTTCGTTGCTGTTTCGCTATACCTTCGTGTTCCTCGGTATATCTTTGTTTTATTGGACCCCCATTTGAGTTCTCTGAGTGTTTCTAAGAAGCAAGATTGTACAAGTTGTTGCGAATCGAATAGTTGCGAAGAGTTGACGATAAGATTGGAAAGGTGGCTAGAGGGATTCTTGTATGAGGATGGTTTGGTATATTGTAGTTTTATTTGTTTCTTGTGGAGATTTTGCATTTCATGGAATTTTTTTTGCAAGATTGAGATACTTATTGGGCTATGGGTACAGTGGATTCGATGGAGATTGAGTGGAGCAAGTGTAAAGTGGAATATTTGGTGGCAGTAGAGTAGCTCATCTTATGGTCAGACATATGATGTATTAGTGAAACTACATATGGTGTATACTACTGTTCGGAATTATTTGAGCGATTTTGTGTATACGTATAAGGAGGGTTATATTTATTTAACAAATGCATTTATTAATTTATAATGACTTGATAAATCCCTAAAAATAGTTTCATACAAATATCTCTGAAAATTCATTGATTGATTACCTATTAAAAATTGGACTTCCATCTTATGTTTCTTCGTCTTAAAAATCTTACTAAACAAATAAAAATTTCAGGGTAGATACAATTCGACTTAAACAAGTGGTTTGATAAGCAGAAAAATCCCACTATATAATCAAAATATAATCAGTAGACTGCAGATGTTCATGCAAGTTCCTATTTTCGTACATAAAACTAGAGAAATGGAACCTAAACTTTCCATAAGTGCATAAAGATCCACAGTCTAATAATACACTCCCTTTCGAATAATTACGAACAGTGCACGATAGAGCCCGTCATCAGCAAAAGCTCTACATTACACTTACATTTCCTCAGACAAGAAAAAAGTCCCGTCTCGAGAGGAGTCCTCTCAAGAGTGGCCACCGTTTCCAAAACTAAAACTTGTACAATTACCAAAGATAGACGGTGCAAAGCACTAAAGCACAGTAGCGTTCAACTGGACGATAAAGATTCTCATCGCTAGCAAATCACGTTCCCCTATCGTTCGGCCAAGTTCGCTCGTAAAACGGGTGTTCGTGTTGTGCGAAGGTCGTGCGTCTGAAGCAGAAGCGACGGACCTTGAAGAACCGCGGCTACGCTCAGAACTGCCGCAGCAAGCGGCTGCAACAACGCCACGACCTCGAGACGACGAATCGGAACCTGCAGAACGAGCTCCAGCGACTGAAGATCGAGTTGGCGCGGGTCCAACAGGAGCGCGATCTCTACAAGCAGCGATGCGAGATCCTGAGGACCAGACAGAATCATCATCCTAATCACAACCACAGCCATCATCAGCAACAGGCGTCGCAGCAGCAGCAGCAACATCAACCACAGCAGCACCAACAGACGCAGAACCAACAGCAGCAGGCGCAGCAGCAGCAACAGATACCGCAACAGCAGCACCAACCTGCGCCCGCTAGTCCAGAGGTCTATCTGTGACATCGACAGCGCCGAGGAGGCGCTTGCTGGACCTGAACAGACATCCGTCGCGAGACTCAAACTCTCGATCGGTGAGTGACGAGCACGCTTCACCCCCTTTCGCCAGGATTTTTATTTGGTTGTTGGTAGGCGGAAGATCGAAGTCCACTGAGGTAATAGTAAGCGACTTGTAGACTCGTTTACATACCACGGTATCTTTTAAGTTAAGTAGTGTACAGACATTTTATAATAATTGAGAAATTATTTAGAAAATAGTGTCGTGGGTCTATTTAGGAGAATTTTTGTAAATAATTTTTCGATTATTGTGAAATACGTGTTGTGGTATGCTACAAGTCCCCTAGTGTTGTCTCGGTGGGATTCTGTCTTATGGCAATTGTTGTGTGTTGATTGATTACTGTGTCCTCTTTTAATCTTCTTATACAGGGTGTTCGACGATAAATGTCAGGAATGTTAAGAGGTGATTTTACATGTTAAGATAAGACTAAAGTAAAGAATAGTTGAATTGGGTCAGGAGCTTTGGGGTCGAGATATTGATTGTTGAAAGAGTGTCTAAAGTGTAGGCGAAATGTGTCTGAGTAGATTTGTTCTACTACGTTATTCTACTGATGTAGCTGTAACTAATTTAGCGGATGCATGCCTGAATTAGAATAACTCCTCAAATGAGGCACGTTTCAGATGTACTCAGTTCAGAGTTTCTCAACTTTTATATGTAAAAATACAAGTGTGGACACGGTAATCGGTCATCAGACAGTAATTGATACCCTTCTCCTACACGTTGAAGTCTTACGATTAATTTCTGTTAGTTGATTTGAAAGAGTGAGGTGGTAAAGTGTTGTTTAGTGTGATCGAAGAGGAGGAAATTTGTGATTGAAATTGGGAGCTAATGTGGAACGAGATGTTTTTTAGTTGAGGTTCTGTTTTTAAGGAGATTTATTTCAAGCATAAAATGACGTTGAAAAGTATATTATCTACTAATTAAATAGTGGATGTACACCATAATACAGAAAACACAGCATCGCTTGCTTAGAGGTCTGAGGTTAGGGACATTATTTTTATCACTGTTGAATGAGGTAATGTTTCAAGAATCGTGTTTACTGTTTTATCTGTATTTTTACTTGGGTTATACTGGATCTCCTAAAAATCAAAGCCTCCTACAAAAAAATTATATTTCATGCTTCTAACTTTCGTTAAATTTCCATTCCACTTTATAGAAAATCATTTTAATTCGTTTTTCCACTGTTTTCGTAGTAGTTTTATTTTCATAATTTTTCCACGTTATTTTTTCACTTGTGTCTGTCCTCGCAGTATTGTTCCTCGTTTCCTCCTATAGGTACCTTTCCTATACGTTAGTATTTTAGAGAACATTAGAAACTGTAAAGCTGTGTCTCCACCAATGAACATTATTCACAAATATTTTAACCAGTCGGCAAACTTTTTAAAACCATTGCTCAATCTTTTAGCGAATCCTAAGAACAATGTGCGAACAGATACACGAACAGACGATTCCTAAAAAGTTAAATTTTTGGTGGAGACGCACCTTAAGTGTAACAATTAGAATATTTGTGTCGCAGTTTCCCTTTTATTTTGCGACAAGCGCATACATTTCCGTCGGGAGCAATTTAAAGTGATTATTCGAATCAGATAAAAGCCATCATTTAGATTTTTCATGGATCAACTTGTAATCCCGCTAGTATCCCTCGCCTACTAAATGAAAATCCTTTCTGCTTTGCACTTTGGAGCAACGAACTTGCAGTTACATTTACGATGGACACTTTTATTGCAAGATGCACCGCCTTGCATCAGTTCACAATTTTTGGAAGAGTCTATTTCAAGAAATTCCCAATTTCGTACCTGTTTTAAAATTGTGTCGTCGAAGAGCGTTTGTTTCGCGTCTAAGCAAATGTGCGATAAAACTGCAAAGGAATAGGATTGTTTCTCGCTCGTTGAAGAATCGTAACGATGTGTTTTTTCCCAAAAAATCTGTTCACAGTGACTTACATTGGCCGTGGGTTGAAAATAGCGGGCAAGCGACGAGCATACCCTCGAGAAGCAACGTTCAATCGAGACTTAAGTCTTAAGCACATCTCTAAGCTCGTCTGCGTGTATATACATAGACCGCTCAGTTCTCCCTCTTCTGTTCCTTTTTCCGTTTCCTTCACGTACGTAGCTTTTTTAAGCCACGGCGAAGGCCTGCTAAATCGACGTTCGTAAATCGCGTGCTAAATTGCAGCGCGACTAAGCTATCGTTAAATTAAAAGGAAAAATTAGCTCTAATCCGCGTAGGTGTATGAATAATATGCTCGTGGTAGACTGGGCGTCTTTGCCGAAATATCGTACCAAAGAAAGAGAGGAGAGAAAACGAGAAGGAGGAACAAGGGAAACGAAAGGTGTACTTTGTCGTAGCGCAAAAAGGAGCAGGGATGAAGCTTGCGTCGGGAAACCTTTCAAGGGTTCGTCCTGTTTGTTATTTAATTTTTAGCGTAATTTTAAACGGTGGAGTCGATCCACACAAATGATCGTTTCGGATAGCTTCGATATGAGGTACCTAATTGAAGGAAGGGGTTGTTGAATTTGGAAGCGTAGAATACTTGAAGAAGTATACAAATAAAAATGCTTTTTAATCAAGTTTAACGTGAATTAAAAAAGAAGAAATAGTGGATGTTGATTTGAATGTATAGTTAACTGCTAGGCCTACTAATTTCATGATGCGATACCATTTCATAATTGAAATGGTAGATTTTCTTTATGCTGTGCTAGATATGTGCTTCATATAATTACAATAAATGTTATAATTGTAAATCTGAAACCAAAGATAACACAGAAAAGCACAGTACAGGAGGGAGGTAGTAGTTATTTTTGCAATACTAGGTATATGGTTCTTCAAATTCTCTAACCCTTCTATTTAACCCCTATTATTTGAAGAGTCCAAGTTTAAAAACGACTCGCATTCCATTGAATAAGTAGCTTTTGTAAATACAAATCTTGGACTCCCGTTTCGCTATCCCTTTCGATCATTCCTCGACATTTTTCTTTCTTAATTTTTATAAGTCTACGTACGTGCAATATAGTGTCTTTGTGCTCGTGCAGCGTCGCGGGATCGTAGTGAACGAATAGTCGAGAATTCTGTAAGAATTGGCCAAGTGTCTTTGTTACGATCGTAGGCCCTTTCATTAACCCTTGGATAGAAAATTGGAAAAGGTGGTGTCTGGGTCTTTTGTACCTTCTCCGATCTGCTTCGTCTGACACTAACACACTCCAACTTGCTTTGACTCATTTTATGTCCTTTGTAGATCAATCAAAGACGATCCATCAAGTTCCAACATATCCCAGTTCGCTTCAATAGACTGCAACTCCTTGCAATACCTTTCAAACTCAGTCCAATAGGTTTCAACACATGTTAATACTCTTCAACTTGCTTTGACTCACTCTACATTTTTTAAAATTTATATCAAAGTCGGCTCAACAAGTACCAACATATCCCAACTCGCTTGAATACACTGCAAGTCGTTGCAAGACCTATCAGTCCCAACTCAATAGGTTACAGCACATTTCAGAACTCTCCAACTTACTTTGACTCACTTTATATCTTTGAAGATCAATTAAAGTCGAATTAACAAGTTCCAACATAACCCAACCTACTTGAACACTCTCCAACTCGTTGCAAAATCTCTCAAACTCATTCCAATAAGTTACAACACACTCCAACACACTGAAACTTCTCATAAACTATTTAGACTCGTTCAGATTAGTCAAATTACACAAAACACAAATTTTAGACAACTTGACTAGTGTGGAAACAAACTTGATATTACGCTACTTGGGTACAGGTACCATTAGTATGAGAAGTCCCCTAGATAGCCTTATTTCTAATGCATTCCAGGGGACTTCTCATGGGACACGAATAGTAGCTCGGTTTCGAGTAACTTGACTAATCTGAACGAGCCTTTCAATCCCCATTCCAACAGGCTTCGATACACGTCAACGCGCTGTAACCAGCTTAAACCTATCTTACTCCGTTCTCATAGTTAACAAATGACCCAGACACTAACGAGGGTTGATAAACAATCGACGCAAACAGCGCGACGGTGCCTAATCCATCGCGATGGACGTCATTTCCACGCAGTCCGCTTTTTCGTCTCCTTACGATGGTTCGAGGTCTAATTCGAATTCCACGAACTTAATTCGATTTAATTAACGCGATTGTCTGTTCGTGGCGACCACGAGGTCGGTCGCGAGTCAGCGCGAGCGTCTGTTCCGCGGGGGTGGCGCGCCAAGGTAGCTCGGCCACCCGATGGATCTCAGAAAATGCGTAACAAATTGCGACGCGTTGGTACATTCTCGTACTGAACGCGACACGAAACGGTGATATCGTTTTAGTACATATGGCACAAAATGATCTGTATACGGTAGCTCTATAAATTATCGGCCGAGTTTTAGGTTTCTTTTTAGGGGATGTTTAGACAAGTGGGGGCGTATGTGCGTTGTATTCTTTGCGTTTGCACAGTGGTGTAAATTTTGTGGAGGGCATTCTGGGTACGATCGTGTTTGTGAGAATGCCTGAACGTTAGCGTTTTGACGAAGTTAAAATTCCATTTTCAAGGTAGATGGGATCTTCACTTTGCTTCTCTTTTTCTTCTTCTTGTTCTTTTTGAGTCCCTTGGCGGGGACGGGGGAGGGGGGTATAGGTGGAGACAAAAATTACGCCACTGTCATATCGAACGACATATGAAGCATATATTATATTGTTTTGTCTTGTTGGATCATGCTCGGTCGTTTGTGTCGATCAAACTGGTCCAGACTCGACTTAAGAATGTTTTAATTCCCGTTACATTGTCTCATGTGTACATAAAATAATTATTATACTTCTTATTATAAATAAATGTCGACAACGGCAGTTTCAGATACACCCAGCGCAGTGTTTCTTTCCACCGAGCCCGCATGCTCCCTTCCTCTGACTAGCCACTCGTGTCGAGTTTTTCGACAGTCGTGGAATTGTTTTTTTTTTTCTTTTTTAACTATGATGACACAGAAAATATTTGACATGCAATTTGAATAGTATCGAGGGAGTAATGTATTGCAAGGAATGTTTCTCTTTCAAAATCTCAAATACAATATTTTTTATATCATCACATTTGAAATAATAGATACGTTGGTAGCCTTAGTTAAGTGGACCACCCTGTATAGAACTAAATAAAAGTCAGGTTATTAGAATATTTGTAGAAGATCATGCTTGAAGCTCCCTCCAATATTTTCTTCAAGTTTGATACAAATAATATTTGTTTAAAAAAATTGTTGATATTATCTGACAGTTATTCGTATTTAAAAAATTCTCTTTTTTTATACGGATACATTTAAAAATATTTTAGCAAACTTTTAGGCAAAATAGACCGATACGAATTGCATTGATAAGAGCGTAATAATAGGAGGACGAAATCGATTAATTAAAATGGCCGATGGCATAAAAGAAGAAGTAGAATAGAACGATCAAGGAAGACCATGGAATGGAAAAGTTCTGGTTAGCGGCGGTCCGCATTTCGCGTGATTCTAGGTGTAACGTGCAATGTGCAGCCTCAGCATTTCATTTGAGAGGCAGACACGAGCATTGGGTATGGAATCCCTTTCATTCTTTCATGTACCAACAAACGTCTCCTCTTTATCTCTCCTCTTGCCTCTCTCATTAACCTTACCGCGGCGCTGTGCAACAAATATTTGCCACACGTGCACTCCGCTAGTTTCGAATTTCGATGAATTCGACGCCGCTGCCTCGTCGTCGGTTATTTTACACGGATTAAAGCTCACTTCCAGTCTCTTTCCCCTTGTCGCGGAGACAAATAATTTTTCGTTCCTTTACTCCACTTCTGAAAGCAGTTTTAGTTTTAAGACTTTTAAGTCGTTTTTCTTGATTTGCCATGGAAGAAATAATTTTAGAAGAATATGAAACAGTAGAATAAACGTTTATTTTCTATGGTTCAAATCGAGACTTTTATATTTGACTCTCAAATCCTTTATTCTAGTTAAAAAGAATTCAGGATTTTTTCAAATTTTTAAATGAGATATTTTGACTGCCTCTTGCTGTAATTTTAGGTTCGAAGAAATCTTGATAATACAGAAATTTGAAGGTGTCCCACAGACACCAACTTCTCATTACGTTTGTATCCCATTTCATTGAAATGATAAATCAGTTCCTCTGACTGCCACTTAATTGAGTTGCATTAATTCAGTTCCACACTCGTCGCATCGCCACTCTGATTATTTCCTTCATACGAGGCGGCCGTAATCAGAGAGATTCAGAATTTATACGTCGGATCCCTTTATCGCGGGCATTTGGCTGGCTTCTCGGTGGGGAAAAACGCGAAACATTGGCACGCGTTTTCATGAACGAACGCGGGCCTCGCCGCGCTGTTCCCGCTTCCCTCACTCTATTTGCAACGCCGTTTCTGCTGACATCGCCGCTCGACGATGAATCCATCGAGATGGAACGTCGGTAAACAAAACGTTCACCTCTTTTAGTGAAACCCGCAGCCCCAGGCGCAGAACGAAACGGTTCGAAAGACAGACTGTGCACGATGGGCGCACGCAATCAGGGAATCGTGAGCGAACATTATTTTATTGTTATTTATAAATATATCGCAAGTTCCCAAAATAGTGAGAAAATTTTCTTTACACAAAGTACTGTAATATGGAATCTAATACACTGAGGCCATGAGAGAAAGTCTTTTCTTATTTTCTTACCATTTATTAATAATAGTAGCCTAATAAGCTTCATATCAAATTTGATGATTCTAAGTCCTTAAATTCATATCTGTGTTTGCTAAATGTTCTGCAGAGTAGCCCCAAATTTTCAGCAGAGTTATATTTATACACGTTCTATTTTATTTTATAGTGGTTTTCTTTTTCTAGTAATCTTCAAGTCAAAGTATTTATTCAAAATTAGACACTCGTAGCAATATAAAATTTCAACTCGTTTATATTTGGTTATTATAGTGTGTTTAAGAAAAGAAGCCTGTTATATCACTTAACGTATTTCACGTGTTAATCTGTGTATTCGAGAATATCAGTACTGGTATTGACACGTGAAATCGGTGTGGAGATTACACGCTTAGAAGCGCGAAAAGTCAGCCACGTTTTCAGCGGCTGTCAAACGAGAAGGTGGATAAAGTTCTAACGAGGATTTAACTAACTTGTCCGCAGGGGTCGCTTGACAATGGGCTTGTCTTCGACCCTCGGCGACCCTCTGAGCAGACGTCGCTCGTCACACTGACAGATTGAGTGATCGCTACTTTTAGCAGGTTCGTCTCATCCCACGCCTTGTCCCGATGTCACTGAAAACTCGTAATGATTGTACTATACATGTCAACGATTAACTGGCTTATGTTGCAGGAGTAATTGACTTAGTCAAAGTAAGTAGAGACTCTTTTCATTAAACAAGAATCTATGATCTATGCCATGTAAACATATCTACTGGAAAATAATTTTTTTGTGAGGGTAGTTCGTAGAAGTTGCTGAATTTTTACACTTTTTGTGGTCTTATTCAGTGACGCTGGTAATGAGCACTGTCAATTTAAAAAAAAGGTGGAGAAATAATACATAAGTTTAAAAAATATACAGTAGTAGAAATATGTATTATGGGTACTGTAGTGTTCCAATTAGTAGAACTTATTTTTGTCACAGAGAAAAAATATTAGATAAGCTAATGCCATTACTGTTATACTACCCACCTATTGAGAAGGGTAGTAACTGTCAGAAAATCTGAAATTCAGTTTTTATATTTTTTAAAAAACTTAAGTACGACTGTAGTACTAGTTATGCTTAACGAAAAACAGCAACACTACGAGAGTCTGATTTTGTACTAAATAGATAATGCTGCGTATTCTTTTTATCAAGTGTAAAATCGGAGTCTCTTAGTGTTGCTGTTTTTCGTTGAACATAGCTAGTAGGTACTACATGTGTTCCATGAGAAATCCCCTGGGAAGCATTAGGGGCAATGCTTTTCAAGAGCCTTCTTGTGGGACTAGTACTAGACTAGTACTAGAGTAGACTAGTACTAAAGTTTGCTATGGCATCACATCTGTAAAGACAATCACGCAACAAATTTTATTTTCATTGTCCTTACCGCAAAGAAAACCTCGTCCTTCGTTTCCCTGTGTTGTCTCATACACAGCACAACCTAAGTTCAAAGAGACAAAAATCGTTTTTCCGAAAAGCCATCGAAGACACTCCCTTGGCCATGATCCTCGGACGTGTCAAGCGTGCAGGGCGCTATACACGTGCATCTGGCAACGTTTCGACGAGAGATAAGGAGACCTGGAGCTCGCAGGCTCGTTCCACGGCTCGAGTTTCACGTTTTATAACTCTCGTTACGGGCCCGCGTTATAAACCCTCGAGCACCCGGCCAGTTGGCAAGCGATAGCTAAAGTAGTCAATGGCGAACGAGCCTCATAGGTGCTAAGGGTATCGGATGAAGCGGATGGACCGGGAGGGTTGGCCCGTGCCCGAAGGACGAGCCACGAGAGGGACGAAAAAGGAGGCTGCGGGAGGAAGCTCGGAGGTGAGACGAGCTTTATTGTCAAGTCACGCCGGCATCGTGGCCTATCTCTATCTGACGCCGTCATCCCCTGTGCGGCTTTCCTCTCCGTGACACCCCCTCGCCCGCGTGACGTAGACGTTGCCCCTTCGATCTGCATGCTCTTGGTACGCGAGCATCCTGTTGTACGTGCACCATCTCGTTCGTCCACCTTTTGTGCCCAGTATGTCAGTAAATTGTAGATAAACAGTGGCAAGTGGCCTGGGGACGTCCAAGTATAGGTGCAGCCGAGGATTAACCCTCGGAAGACTTTGAACTACCCTTCGTTCTAGGTGCCGAATCGATTTTCCATGCAATTATGAGAGAGATTGGTATCGAGTTGTCGTCACAGATAGGTTTGTAGGGAATAACGCGGGTTAGCGAGATTCAGTGGACTGGGAGTGTGAAATAGAATTTCGCTGGGGTAAGAAATGGGGATCTTATTAGGAGGCTGTGAGAAGCTTTTTAGTGGCAACTTTTTAAGCACAGGTATAGTGAGAATTGACAATATAATAGGCGATATTTACCTGATTTTTATGTGTCGAAAAAACTGTGTTTTCGTTACAACATGGGAAAAATGTTAGGCTGAAGATATTGAAGTCTCTTGTACTATTTACTAAAGTACTCTAACAGATCTGACAAGAATTTGATAAAATTAGTAAGAGTCGACTTCGTAGGTTTAACAAAGCTGGTCTTACTGTAGTCAAGCTAAATTTGTTAATTTTGCAAAGGTCCATAACAGATCTTACAGAAGTCTACCCTGCTTAAATCTACATGTAACATGTACTGTGGATATGTTGATGTTGGTTTGGTGCTGTTCATTTGCAGCTTGCGAAGCTGGCGTCGTTTCTTTGGGGAGAGTATTGCGGTTGTCAAAATGTTGTTTCGTATGGCTAGTTAGTTGCTGCAAGTCACTTGACAAACAACTGTAGGTATATTTGGAGAACCCTGTGTTTGCTTATTTAGTTCTGTTTGGTTTTCTCGAGGATTGGCGAAACGCTGATCTGAGATTCAGAAAGATGTTTCGCTGTTTCTCATGTGAGCTTATGGTACAGATTTTGATGAAGTATATGGTGAATTTGATAACTTTTATTGAAGTTTTTCAGTGATTGAGAAAGGAATAGCTTGCCTTGAAGATGTGGATCTGAGATAAAGCCACTGTTCTCCTGTGAACACCTTGCTTATTATGTTCTCCATATTCGAATGAAAATATTAAGAAAAAGTAAGGGTTCTTGAGAGAGTCATAAATGATTCCAGAATATATAATGGAATATAGCGTGTAGAGGATTAAATACCATACTCAGTTTCATCTTTCTTCATTCTCTTTTTCAGTATCGTGTCTCAGTTGATACAATGTTATACACAATCAGACCATGACATCAGACCACCCATTTGGTAGCATAAACAACGATCTGGAAAGTATAATATGTTCAGTTCGCGATAACTAATGACTGTGATATCAATTCTCTAGAAGCGAGATTAATGGCTGTAAACAAGACGCAACAAAACAATTCACGCTGATAATCGTTTCGACTTACTATAGTCACTACACTGCACTTGGTAACAAAAAAGTCATTGACTTCTTTTAGCGTTACGTTTTCTAACATGAACAGAATTTTCTCATGAGACATGAAAATTAGGTATATAAATATTGGCTTGATAATTCTCAATATACCCATACTCAGGTGCTTGACACTAAAAGAGTTAAACTGCACCTAATAACATGAATACGTTCACGTTAATCTGGCGCAACTCACCAGCTCTGCAGCAAAGTGTGCGACATCCTTAAGGAGACTCAGATCACCAGCGTCCGTAGTCAGCCGCGGGAAGAACGGAGCAAGGTGAACGAAATGAAAAGGACAAATCAATCGGTTCTTCTCATTTCGTCTAGCAGCTTTAAGCCAGTGACGTCACGTTTACTCTCACCGCGTACAGAAGGTGGAGAAAGGGAAGATTTGGCGACGCCAGCATCTTTCACTTCTGATGACGGTGTAGGTTCGCGGTGGTTGATGACGCGGCACATGGGTTATATCCGTACCTACATGCAGCCGTGTACGTACGTGTGCACACACGGGCACGGGGTATGTCCACATGCGTGTGTGCAGCGAACACAGAGCCGCACGCGATCCATATTCACCGAATAAACGAATGAACGAAACCTGCAGTGGGACGCGGAACTAAGGAGATCACGAAGACGACCACCTTGACCTAGTCTTTCGGTCGACCGATCGAGGATCCACGCTGAATGGTCATGTCGAACGCAACTGACACAGCGCAGACGTTTGTGAACGACTTTGGTCGCCCGCGCGACGTCTTAATACTTCTTTCGACGACAGTTCGTCGACCGTGGCCCATGTTTTATTCAAAATTTTCACGTGCGTGGGACTTGGCGAATCTCGAGTATGTAGGATGGTAGTATGGTAGAGTCGACAGATTCTACATTGATGGAGAATTGCCATCTTCTCTTCTTGTTTTATGAGGAGTCGTGTTGCACTCGCAGAACGTGCGTTATGTTAATGGAGGTAGTGTAATGACCCTGAAGAAGGCCACCCTGACCCAGTCGGACAGTTGGGTCGTCAAACAGAATCGATACTCGCTAATCAGATCAAACCTCCCTTCCCCGTTTCTACCGGATGACCGCGTATACAACCCTCAATCGTGTTCGTGAAGACTTTACATACGAAGTCCTCTTAACGTTCATTTCTTGGTATGAATGTGGGGCTTTCTTCCTTTTTGGGGTCGTTGGAACCTTCTTGTAACGTCAGTTGCAGTAATGGTTACCTGGATTAGAATGACCATAAGCAAACTTGTAACGAGGGGGTAGGGGTCATGGAATAATCTTTTTATAAAATTATATTTTTACTATTTGTTAGGACTGCGTTAAGGTTTTGCGAGGCCCAGGCTTGAACAGTGATTCTATACTATGTATAATCAATGTCTTGATGTTCCCTTATCGATTCATTTCCTGACATTCCCACTGAAAATAGCACAGAATAGTATCATAGGTAATCAACGTAATAGGCAACAAATCTCCATAAAGCACAGAAGCAATACAGTATAATGTATTGTTCCCAGAGAACAGAATGGAACGAACGAATATCGTTTCCTTTTACTTCGATCGATATTTTTTCCTTCGTTCCTTGTCCTTCGTCCTCGCGTGAAACATACGCTGGACCTTACGGCCGTCTTCCGCCACCGTAAAGGGGACGAGGGGACTAGTTCCTTCCTAGGCGTATACGAACTGTGATTTAGTGAGATCCGATCAGCGAGTGGAGACCAGAGACCGATCAGCTGGCCCATAAATATTAGGTGTTTTTTTTACACGCACACACGTGGACGTGTGGGACACCCGATCCTCCTCTTTTCCTTTTCCTGCTACCCGAATGTGACCTTTGACCACGCCAGTTAAAAGCTTCACGATCTCGATCTTCCTCTCTCAAATTTCTTTCGTCTCCATGGAACGTTGCAAATTCGATCTTCCCTTTCTTTCACTCGATTCCTTTCGAACTTCAAATTAATCTTGCCAAACTTTAGATTTCTTTGGTAAATTCAACTTCGACTTCTCCAGCTTCTTGTAGATATTCCTCCATGGATGGTTACTTGTCGATTCGAATAAATCAAGATTGCAAGCTAGAAAAGAATCTTCAAGCTCGAAGTATACACTACTTGTACAATTTTCCTCATTCCTCATAGAATCACCGTCTAATTATAAACATCTTTGAAAAATCGCTTGGAAAGGACTCGAGACAATATTTCACACTTACCACCGAATTCTCGAGTCTCCAGCTCGGGGGAAGTGCATCCCTGGATCCTTAAAATACGAAAGAATAGAAGCGAGGAGGTAAGCCTGGATAATTTAAGCGCGAAGCAGCGAGCGGGAACGCGAGACAGCCTGGAAGATTGTCGTTTAATTCCTCGAAGTTCCAAGCGTCCCCGGAGCTCTCGGCTATTTACCAATTATAGTTATTGCAGGGTGGTCGGCAAATGAGGGACACGGGGAGGAGGAGGGATGGAACGAGATGGTGGTAATAGGTGGCCCGTTTCCGAGGCGCTAGCTTAACTACACTTTTATAGCGCTTCTCGACTTTAAACGGATAATTTTTATCCGCTAAGCTCCCGACGTTGGATTCCACCCCCGACCGACTGTGCCGTCACGGGGAACGGAGGGGGTAGCCGTACCGCCCTCGATGTCCCAGGCGACCCCTCATAAAATTAAGTCAAACAGCTACGGGGTGCCGGCACTCGTTTTTCCCCGTTCCTGTTAAGAGGAACACCGACGCGGTCGCTGCTGGTTGCGCCGACTAGAAAGAAGGGGGCGAGACTTCAATTGCTCCGGGGGTGACGTTCACGACGCCCCCGTGGAAAGTCGCTCTCGCACGGCTGCTAGGAATTATGAATTTCTGCCTGGCGAAAGTTCCGCGTTCTTAAATAACGTCTAAATAAAATTGTGAGAAATCGGGGAGGATTGGTTCGTGTTTGAATTAGAGAATATTTCTTTGCTGTAAGCTCGATTAGTTGTACCTGCTATGCAGAGCTGGTAAGGCTGCACCAGAAACACATTTTGACATAGTAGTAATTTTCTGTATATGGGGGATATGTTGATTCGGTTAGTAATTATGATTAGTTTGGCCTATGATATGACACTGTTGATAGAAAAACTCTGTTTGGGTGAGGGGTATATTATACTAGAATGTTAGTAGAATACTCCCTAGAATATTACTAGAATATTACTAGAATATTCTCTCCTTTTTTGAGGATAACAATATAAAGGATATTAAGGATACCAATTTCCAATCCCTGATTCAAAGTAAAAAGACCTCATTCTCTATACAAAGCTTCACAAATTCCCAACCTTGTAAATAGAAGAAATTTTACCATCACAAATTCCTCGAAAATTAGCGAACCTTTTCCTTTCGGCAAAATCCAACCGTTTCACCCGAGACCGAAGTTAACCGAAGAAAAAAAGGGGGGAAATGATTTCGAAGGAAAAAAAAAAGGGTTTCCGACATCGATTTTCAACCCTTGAGCCCCAGTGAACCCCGAGCCGCTGGCTCGCGTGGGGATGCAATGCGAAAGTTCTTCCCCGTTCGGTAAAATGGAATTACTTTTATCGTCGTGGCAGACGACGATTCGATTCACGGTCGTTCATGCGAGTCACAGAGCCAGGGAGGACCGACGCTACCTCGACGCGTTCCGCTAAAGGCAGATTTGATCGTGTTTTCCGGCATTACGCGGTGCAACTCCTTCTCGGGTCTCTTCCTCCTCGCGCATCAATCACCAGTCATCAGCGTGATTGACGAGTGATATCGTTAACGGTTTTAAGACCCTCCCCTTGGAGGCGCGTGCGATCCGCCAGATGATCTTGTTAAGTGTCACCCTCGCGATACTTTAACCACTGGTTCCACTGTGGTCTCGTATGATCAAGACAGTGGTCCATTGAATATGGTTACGTCGATCTGTGATAGTGTAGCTTTGTGCGTGGTCCATTGAATGTGGTTACGTCGTTCTGTGACAGTGTACGATACTGGTTTATTTGTTTAAATAATGTCGAGTTTGAGGGCGAGGTATTTGATTCTTAACTTGGATGGTGTTAGTACTGTCACATATTGTATGATAGTAGAATCACTGCAATTCTTTTATCCATAATAGTATATAGAAAGTTATCACATTTTCAGTAATAAATTATTACTGTGTAGAAGTAACTCACTGATATTTTATACAATAAGTATTAAAAGTGAGATGGTATAAATGCTGTGAGTTTATCATACTACTTCAGGACCAATATGAGAAACTCGACTGAATTAAGGTGAGTGATTTATTGTAGGGTTTATTTTGATTTATTATTATATGATTTGGTCAATATTTTGAGTAGTCTGCGAATTTTTGTACATTTATAGGCAATTATATTTTAAATTATAGGCATCGATATGCTGAAAAGTAGGTTCCATTCGATATGCTAAAAGTTAGGTTCCATTTTTGTAACTGAATCGGAGAGCTGAAGAATAGTACAACTCCAAAATTAGCCATCTTCAAATAATCTATTCTAAGCATAATAGAATGCATAAAACTCCACGTTGGAATCAAATATCTGAAAATATAGTTTTTGGATTTATACTGTCCTTCAATTCATAAATTCAATTCTGTTTCAGAAAATAGGGATTTGTATAAACCTCGAGAGTCCAATTACCTACACATAACATTGCTTCTTGTTTTATATTCAATGAGTAAAAAGACAGAATTTCTTCCAACTACAAGCTGTAGTCGATATACCACATAAAATTCTAGATAAATTCCTCAAAGTAAGTCCTGACACATAACTATAATGACAAACGACAGCAAACTCTCAAAAAACAGAAGCAACTCCTAACAGGAGACCAACACCCACCACCTATCACATTCGCCATTTCATTTCCCTTAATAAGAAATCTTTAGCAATTTCCCTAGCATCCCCCACCCTCGATCCAAAAATCCAGCAATGGTCCTCGATCAGTGACAGTGTATCACAGTTCCAGGCCGTGGAGCAACGAAGTAATTCCCGAGTGGAATGACCGAATTTGAAGCGTGGGAGGACCATATTCTCGCGGAGAGGCGCCACGGAACACGTTGCTCTCCGGAGCGGGAGGGTGACCGCGGGGGAGGTGACCAGGGGGTTGCAGTTCTCGCGCCGTCGCTCTCCATGAGGTTCCCATGGCACGGGGAATACCTATCCAGTTGTAGGGTCGGCCTCGTACTCCTCGTTGGAATCGAGGCGCTCGCCACCCCTGTGGCCCCGCCTACTCACGATACAACCTTCAACCCTCGCACACCCCCAATGGCCAGTTATTATTATTATTGCACCGGCGCTGAGCCACCGCCTCGCGTCCTTTCCACCTCTCTGGAGACAGAGAGAGAACGGTCTGGCACGCGGAGTCACGTCGAAGTCACTCTGTACGTCTTTTTGTAGGATTGCACGGGGGTGTAGTAAAACCCTGGCCCGTGTAAACATACGACGGTGCTTGGCTTTATCTCGGCAGCACGTGTCGGATGCATCGTAGACCTTGCAGAGCGCGGTAGACTTGCTGAGTGGCTGGAAGTTACAGAGAGCGTCCTGGAAACGGGTCACTTGACTTTAAAGCCTGAATTTGCTTGCTTCGGGGTAATGGGGAGTGGTAGAAAAGCATGGTTGAAGGAAAATTTGAAAGCCTTCGTGTTAATTGGTTGGTAATGTTACTCTCTTTTATGCGATTTTGAGTATTTAATTTGCACTGCTGGTTTCGTCTTGAGTTTTAGGTTTTTTACCCAGTGACTATGGGAAGAACTAAAATATAACTGTTTAAAAATAATTGAAATTGATATTTGGAGGATTTAAAATTTTTAAAAGAACTATATTCAATTTTTGTAAGCTATACTATGCAAGTTTTTTGAAATTACTAGGTACTTGTATCCATTTTCAAGAATTCGTAGATTTTAGGTGGAAGTAGAATTAGGACATGGTAGGTCAGCCAAGAGTCTCATACTATACTATATGAAACTACTAGATGATTTATGTCTACTAGATGATCTAATTGAACATATATCAAAATTAGATGATATCTGTTCTATGTAGTATTGAACTCTTGTCTGAACTATACTGTCCTAATTCTACTGGCTCCTGAAATCTATGAATTCTTGAGAATGAATACGAGTGACTAGTAATTTCAAGATATTTATGCAATATACCTCACGAAAATAGAATGTATGCGTTTGTTGCAAATGAAAATTTGAAATCCCGACAATTTTAGTTTCATCAGAAGATTCCATCTCGTTTTCTGGTTACGATACCGCTCAATTTTGAGATTAGACGAGAGTGGAAGGGGTTCGTGGGCATTTCACGCTCGTGGTTGCGACGAACTGACTTCACCCGCGGGTTCCGAGCCGTCCGAGGGTTAAATGTCTCGGCAATGATTTACAGGAACGAGAAGAGAAAGATACGAATCTATCTCTCGTGCATTCATCAGCTTGATAGACAGGAAGTGGCCGCCGCGTATCCGCGATTGCGTAATGGAAACAATCAACTGAATTGCGATTTAATGTCTCCTTTTTTAGAGATATTTTAAACATTAACATTATCTCTTAATTTCTTTCGTATTGGACGAAATTCGTCATAAGAGAAAACTTGAAGGAAGAGAATCAGTATTAGTTAGGTATTACAAAAGATGGTATTTATTAAAGAAATTTTACTAACTGTAAGAATTGAGAAATAACTGAAATATGTCAAAAAATGTTTACTTTCACTAGCAATCGCAAAAATCTGAGGCGCAGCGAAGTCAGAACGGCACAGGCTGTGGAACATCTGCACGACACACGCAGGGACAATATGGACCACGGTCCTCTTTAGCATTTTTATGCGAGCTGCTGCTGACATTTTATTTTATTATATAGCTAGGCGGCTGCCCATCGTCCATCCTCCAGAAGGATTCATAAGTCAAGTCCTACACAACTTCAGCGCGAGCTAGCTGCGCCCATTTCTTCACTGCGCCTTACAACTGCCGATACGGGGGTTCAATTATTGAGGCACTGGTATGTCAAAAGCAAAGAATTAATTACTATTACATATTTTTTAAAATAGGCAATAAGTAGGACATTTTCTTGGCATTAGTCAATATTAAGTGTTTATATGTATTTGTAATATTAATAGAAGGGAACCTTGATAGTAAGGGTACCTTGGTACTAAGAGGGTTAATAGTCAGGGCAAGCATAGTAGACCTTATTTCGTAACGACCTAATTATTTCGTGCATGGACGTTGCCATGGAATCTCGCTGGAACTAAAGTGTTCAGTATTTGACACTCAAGACTGTCAAAGTTCAGCTACTATCTACATCGCGCAAAAGGTTCAAAAAAATTCCTATACACCTCATCCTCAGTCCATCTCCTTCCTCCACTATCATACCACAAACTTTCCCTGAACCAGCCTCCTCAAACAGGCAGCTCAACGCCTACACAGATACCCACGCTAAAAGACTCGTCACCCACGACCAACCCACCCAGCCACCCTCGATCAAAGATGCAGGTACGATTATCGCGCGATAATCTCTGTAAACATCGCAGCGGCCTCGTGGGTCCGTCTTGCGAACGACAGGGAATCGCGGTCGTGTCGTCGTTTTTATGCTAATGAGGACGTTCCTCGACGCTCGAATCGGCAGTTCGTAGATCGCAGCCGGTACCAAAGCTTCTCTTTCCTCCCTCCTCGAGCGTCCACTACCACTTTCTTCCTGCGTCCTTCGAGGGGATGGCCGATGCGGCGATCGCGCAATAATACTAAAAAGATAAAACCTCGGGGAGGGAAGGGGCGAACGGGGTGTCCACCCTTCGATGAACACGGTCGGCTATTGCTTCGAGGCTAGGTGGCCCATAAGCTACCGACCTTACGTAGATGGACAGTAGGGGGCCAGCTTCTCTCTCTCCCTCTCCAACCCTCCCTTTTCCCTCGTCCCATCTCCTTTTCTCTCCTCGTCTCGGGCACACAGATGCACACGTACGCGCCACACGCGAGCGTTCGCACAATGGCCGAAGAGTACGACCCCGAAGCGAGGTTTGTGTGCTGCGCTAATAATGGGCGGGTGAGCCGATCAGCCAGTTGACCGTGACTAGATAAAAAATACTGCCTGACAGCCGACCACCCTCTCTTTTTCGCCCCCGTCGACCCTCGACCCCTGAGCCACGCACACGCAGGGCAGCGCGAGCAACAAACTACTCCTCGGGACGCGTTGTCATGCTAATCGAGTGCAAGTCCACGGGACACTGGATAGCCTCTGTAGGGTAGTTTACGCGGAATCGCTGGAAGAAAGCTGCTAGGGATGCTCTCGTAAATTCCAGCGGCGATCGTCGGTTCCATTGGCGGCGGCTCGTATCGCTTGTCCACACGTGTAACGTTACTGGCTGTCGTTCGCGTTTCGCAAGACGATTGCCAGGAGAATGTTAGGATCGCCTGGGACACGTGTACGCAGACGTTTGCAAATAATTATCTGCTTGTTCGTGGCGGGGGTCTGTTCCTTTGACTTCGACATTTTTGCAATAATCTGCGGGGATTAGTAGACTGTTGATCTTTATACATTTATGTGGAAGAGGACAGTATCTAGATATATTGTATGAAAATGTATAAAATATGGGAAGTTGAATATGCTTTATAGTTTATAGTACGTGTTGACAAGTATGAGAATGGTCTAAGTGAGAAATCCCTTTTAATATTGATAAAAGCGTTTCGTTTTTGGTTCTCTCATCTCATTAACGAGCTCAAGAATTTGATGTCATTGATTAAAGGACATGATGAATTCTCAGGCGATCGATCAAGCATCTGAAGGAATATACGCGAAGAAAGTGGATGTACGAGGAGCCGTGGTTAGACGAGGTGGAATAATAACGGTCTGGGTTCGTAGTTCGGGATATATCAATGGGATTCAATATCGAAATGATCCGATAGCCGTGTGTAAGCATGCGTGCACGCATCGGGGTCTCGTGTGCGAGGGATCTCCGTGTACATAAGTTACATATATGTAGCGGCCATAAAGATAGCGCGTATCAGATAGCGTAGTCTACTGAAAGGGAAATGGAGAGACAGTCCTTTTCTTCTGTGCCTTCTACTGGCGTACATCCAAAGGGCATTCCCACTGGCCGTTTTGTTTTTTCGTAATTCGCTCGTGGTATAGCACTTGTGAGACAAGTTGAACTTCATCCAAAAAGGGTACTGCGTGTCAAATAAGGACCTACATGAATGATAGAAGCTAGACAGGTTTAGTCATTTGATAATGACATCGTATAAGTTTTTACAAAATTTTAAACAGTTCAATTTTTATTATCTATTTCAGAGGTGGCCATTGAAATTTCATCACCATACAAATATCAATACTTTTGGTTTAACCATCTTACGTAGGAAGTAATTAGATAATCGCCTGTGTTGCTTGTCATTAAGGATCTAATTCCCTTTTTCTACTTCAAATTTTGATTTGTTTAATAATTTAGGTATATTTAGGTATTGCGTTTATATATACTTACATTCACATTTTTACTTTTTTACCAAAGATCGAATTTTTTATTCGTGACATTATATAGAAGGGTGACCTCTCATGTAGTACCTACAGTGAAGTAGATGATGATTATATATAATCAGACACGCGTTCCATGCAGCTTGTAACTTGTAGGGTGACCTCTCACACATAATACAATGAAGTAGATAATGGCTATGTATAGTCAGACAATCTTTTCTCTTTTCTAAAAAATTCAACATTTCCAAAATGACAGTACTCAAGTACCCAAACATAAGAAACGATCCACCTAGGTCTAATTCAACCTTGGCCAGTGATTGGACCCAACATCGACTGACAATCCACCGCGAACATACTCTCAATCGCTACAACTCGACACACATTTCATGCGGCTCATAAGTAGATGGTTCGTCGGTCGAAGGGTCTTTACTTAAAGAGTAAAAGAATGTAACGATCAGCTGGCGGGCCGTAGTGTCAAGTATGATCCAATTGTAGATGACCCTAGCCTACCTAGCGTCACTATTGGCATAATAGAAGTAAGTAGCCTGCGGCTAGTATCCGATACTATCCGCAGTTGCGACCACACGATGGGGCTTCGATTCTGTGGTACGGGGGCGAAGGTGGCAGTCCACCGCCTCCACTCCTCGCCCCTCCCCGACCCCCAGCGCTGTGTGGCTTCCACGTTCGACTCAATCTGCACCTACTTAACCTTATTTGCCCCGCTGTAAATTCCTTGAATCCGTCCGAACCGGGCCGAGTCTGAGGACGCACGAAGGATCCCGATTGTCTCAGAAACGGACAATCGAGATGTATCGCTCGGCGTCGAACGTTGCTCGCGCTGGACCACTAAATTTCTTTTTATGGCTCGAATCTGTGACATCATCGACACCCATAAAACGCTCGGGGGCATTCTTTCTGTTCCCCGAACAACTTCCTCGGTGATGCGTCCTGCTTTATCGCGGCGCAGAGGCCTCGGACCGCTATCGCTCTTCTGCCACTTTGTCATGCGAAACGGTGGCTCGGCGAGCTCCGAGGAAACAAGATTAGATGCGTACCTTGACTGGAGCGCGATCGTAACGTTCCATCAAACGTGGATAAAGGAGACAGAACGGGAGAGTCCTCGCTGAGAGTCTGCTTGCGGTTTATGGTGGAGAGCATTTATTGGGGTGCAGATGGTGTTTGAATTGGGGTAATATGTAGAGTTGAATGTTTGAGGGATATGTTGGAAGTCGGTTTTAATAGCAATTGGATTTATTTCAGATTTTGATAGAGGTCTGGTGTGTGTACTGTACGTGTCCTATGAGAAGGCTCCTGGAAAGCATTGCTCCTAGTGCTTCTCAGGGGACTTCTTATGGGGCACGATTAGTACATGTACAGAGGTGCTTGGATGTATGTAGAATCCACAGAATTTCTGCAAAATCTGGAAATCGGAACACATAGAATACTTTGAAAATTTGAATATTTGCGCAACGGAAAATTTGAATATTCGAATATTTAAAAATTTGAATTTTCGAATATTTAAAAATTTGAACTTTCGAATATTTAAAAATTTGAAAATTTGAAAATTAAATAAAGAACTAAAAGGAAGGTGAATAATTGACTCGCTTTTTAACTGTGTTTCATTCAATCAATTAAGGGAAAAATATTTGGACACTTTGATGCTAAGTGTTACAAGAGTCTACAGAACTATTATACATATCTATGTAGCCTTTCAAGGCTTCGATGAACTATAACAGAAAATATATCGAATTAAAACTTTTCTGTAATCATATCTACATGAAAATATAAGAGTGTTAATGAGAACCAAATAAACATTTTTATAGGAACCATTTTACCAATAAGATAAATAAAAAAATATATCGTTGATTATAAAGTACAGATGTATAGATACATGAATGTATATCTATCAAAATAGACATGAAAATTACATAGAATTGCGTTACCACAAGGAGCTAACATTGATTAATTCATACGGCAACAAGTTTATGCGTTTTTCCTCTGTTTATCTGTGTATTCTAATTTTCATACGATAGCGTGATGTTTAGGATCTAAACAGAGTGCGAAAGAGCAGAGGTTTCTTTCAATATTGTGAAACGTTAGAACGGCTTAGTCTATCGATCAATTCAATCGAATTAATTGTTACGAAAGAAAGCGAGAAAGGAGGAAAAAGCCCAATCTAGCGGAAACTGGGTTAAAAGCGTTTTCCAAGCGCCAAGCCGAATTTTAGTGATTTATCACTGATAGGGGGATGTTTGCTAGGGCAGCGAATTGTTTAAAATAGACAGTAAAGGGGATTTAAATGGTCCCCAGGCGTGTACTGTGTCGTGCTTTCAGAGATGGGGGACGGTGACTGTAAAGTGAATCGAATTTTCAACCGTGTAAATTCGCTCGAGTATTCGAGGGGTGGGCTCGTATGCGTGACCACAATCTTGCAGTCATACCTACCCTCGTATTATTAAATAATAAAGCAAACTAGTAATTAGAAAGGCATTTATTACATCCACCACAAACTTTCTTAAGTTAAATATCAGAACATGGAACTTTAGATTCTCTACTTACTAGAACATATCACATCTTAAGCATCCAGGTACTAGAACATTTACCTTCATTATCCCCAAAATAATTCTACAGAATTTCAACACAAAAATTCAACACAGTGAATCACTCGCCACAGTCAGGTCGAATTCGTTTCGACTCGTTTCGAGCGATACCTGAAACTGTGAGAGAGCCGCATACAGGGCGGTGTTGCGACAGAAAAATTCAATCGCACGCATGACGTTGCACGCGTGTGGAGGGACACGCGCGCGAATACGTTACGGTGCGTAAGCGGGAGGGTCGTAACTAGAGGGTACGCGGAGAAGGAAGAATCAGAGAAACACGGTGGCCACCCTTAACGAGGCTAATATGCTCGTCATGAACCGACTAGTCTCCACTACCCCGTGTCACGTTCCTGTTAGACGTACACGTTATTAATGTCGCGCTTCCCGAAACGCGATACAACTGTTGAACGTCACGTTGACGATCCATGGCAGCGGATCCGTGCCGTCAAATCGTTCGTTGTAATTCCGTGTAACGCGCGTGCTATCATTAAGTGCTCAAAATTCATCATTTTTCTGGGAACGACTTAGTGGTTATGTGAATTTGTCTACCAATGATGATCTGCATGGACGATGTAGGTAATAATAAATAGATATGGTTCAGACTCAAAATGATAAATCGTTTAAAATAATGAATTATTTTTCATACCCTTTTAGGTGTTTTTTATTTTACAAATGGCATAAGAACAGGAACTTTGTTTTGTGTCTAATTCTAGTTGAGTCTAATTTATGAATGGTAAATGTGGAACTACTTGTCTATTTCTGTGTAAGTAAATTGTATTATACAGGGTGTTTCATAACACGTGGAACCCACTTCAGAAGTTAATTGTATGCCTAAAGACAATGAAAAAAAGTGATAGAAACACATGTCCTGTCTGTCTTCGTTTATGATCAATCAACGCCCGAAGTGAGTTCCACATGTTACGAAACACTCTGTATAGTGCACATTTCTTAAAACTTGTAGCTAATATCTACTTACATCCAAAGAAATTAAAGTTCACTGTTTTACCCATTTTCACCGAAGTTTTCAATTTCAAGTATCGCGAAGTATTACTCCCTCGTAAAATTATTCTCTAAACCTCCCCCTGAAATACAAAGCTCTTCGCCATCGGCGAAACTTTCTCCCAGCGCCAGGAGAAGAAAATAACCGAACCATAGATCCTGGAATTTCTCTCGGGAAGACGAATGGGGTCCTGGAGGATCGAAAGTCGGATCGGGAAGAAAATCACAGGTGGGGAAATGGAATCGGGCTGAGGGCGCGAGGTGTCGGCTGTAAAAAGCGAAATTTATAATCCGTAAAAACAATTATAGAGCCCGCGCAGTCGAAGTCACGTCCCCCTCCAATGTTGCCAGCAAAAACGGCCAATATCTCCCGTTTGATTTATACGACCGTGGCGTCCGTGTCCTGGCAGTCGTACAGGGGCCAGCGAGTCGATATTAAATAGAATATTAAAGATTTACCAGGAGACAACAGCGAGAAAACTTCGGTCCCTTCGGCGACATCCTCGAGAGTGTTACCTCGTGCTATTGAACGAAGATACTTGTGTTGTTCACGCGTGCACTCGTGCACGTGTGGCTAGGATTATACGATGCAGAAGACCGAGGTTCTGGGGGATGAGATCAGACCGTTCGTTTCAATAAACTGACCGCCATAAATCGTATATGCTGGCTAACTACTACGTATGCATGCATTTGTTTGTGAGTTTGATTTCTTCTTTATATTCGTAAACCGCAAGGTAGTAGGTGAATTATATAGAATTGTCTCTTGACATAGAGAAGATGCTCTACTATGTATAGTATGTTATAGCTTTGTTATGTCAAGTTTAGAAAATTCTGCTTAGTAGCTTTGACTTTGATGATGGACGTGTTACTTGTTTAGTGTTAACTCTTAATAACCCAGTAGTATCAGTAGTTACATGCAGTAGTTTATAACCTAGGAGTTACAGACAGAATCAAAAGTATTTAGTTTAATGTGAAACTACTTTGTCTAATTTATCGCGCTTGTTTTATCTCCTAAATTATCTTACCAAAGTTTTCCAAAAAAAATTGCTTTTTTATTTTAAGAATTGAGGAAGATTGCTAACGTAAAACTGGGTTATTAAGGGTTGAGAAGGGTGTCCAAGCATTGATGGTACAACCGAAAAGAGAGTGAGTCTACATGAAAATTTTCAAAGTCGATTTTTCTTTTAAACAGAGTCTTAAATGAAAAAATTTTATTCTATATTTTCATTTATTTTTTCATGTAGAATTATCCTCTCATAGGCTATACCATCAATACTGGAACACCCTGTATAACTTGTTAATTATGAGAGAGTTTTGTTCCAGAATATTTACCTATCTCTATTTTTATTCGATCCAATTTTCCATCATTTTCTTATTACCATCTATTACTCATCAAAGCTTAAGAATTTGTCACTCCATTTTCATCGCTCCTAAACCATTTTTTCTCAAACTGTTATGATTCCAAACTGTGTAATATTTTTCTCAAGCAAGGCATCGCTGAATATTTCCCTTGGAATCGCGTTGACAGTTCCAAACACGTCCTCAGAACTGCAATAACTTTTCGAAATTTGACTTTGTTTGATCACGGTTGCAGATAGTAACGGTTTGGGAATGCGTCTCGCATTTATACGGCCACGGTTTTTTACACCTCGGGCCCCTGTTCCAGCGTCTTTTCCTCGAACGAAGCCCCTTTGCGGTCAAGTAATAAAATTGGACTGCGGGCAGTTTCGGACAGCCGGGACGAACGCCTTATTGCATGTAAAACATTTATGTCCTGTGGATATTGGCGAACTCGTACGTGCCGCCATGGACTTTGCGTACATCTTTCGCCGCCTCTGGGATAACAATATTGCATCTGTATTGGCTGCGCGGCACTGTACCCCCGAAGTGGCCTCGTTAACGTCTGATACTGCATACTGGTACGTACTGTGATTCTTGGGGTACTAATACAAGTAACACTACAGAGGTTATTGGTGACGTATGCTATCGTGCATAAGTATTTGGACACTTTCAAAGTACTGGAAATGTATAAAATATACTTCAAGTGCAATTCTTTGGTATACTCTAGGCTGCAGTTTTTATTTCAGATGACTACTGTATGAGGTGTGCAAATATTGATGAAAATAATATTTGATACTAATTAGTATAAATGAAAAGGTGTGTACCATGTATTTGTAATAATGTGATAGTGTTCGAATATTTATGCATGGTAGTGTATACTGTTTACTTATAAATGGAAATTTGAATATTAGGAAAAGCTAGAATTCTTCTAGTGAATTTAGTTTAGGTAGAAATCAATAAACCTGGGCTATCCACTTTGAAATGAGCAGCAGAATTCTAGAAAGTTTTGCAAATTTTGTGATCTCGAAAGCTTTATAAGCTTTAGAGTTTCTGAATGTTTGGAACAGGAAAAGTTTTCTAATTTGATAGAACTTGAATCTATTATCCATTCCCATAAAGCGGTAGGGTCTTAGGTACCTACATAAGATTCACTGTTTTTGTCTTACTTCGCTTATTTATTAACACTTTGAGTACCATGTTATAGTCCCTAAAAATTCTGTCATAGTTCTAGCTTAAAGTAAATTTATTTTCCATTTATTCTTATTTTGAAGAGAGTAAATGTTTCTTATCTAATTATTAATTCCTACTAGTTTTTTGTGATACAAAAAGAAGCAAGATTTATTTCATGGTTTATTTATTTCATATTCATTTTACAGTACTTCAACATTTTTTAGTAGCTTCTTACAGTGCTTTGGGAATTTCTCCCAGAAGAACTTTCTTACAATGCTTTATTAGTAATTAGTATTATTTATTATTTATAATAAGACATTTCTACAACTAGATACATGACTTAAACTCAATTTGAATTTACAAATCTCAATTTGTAAAGGGAAATTAAAGAAAGGGAAGAACTTATCCATCCACACGCCTTCATTGAAGCTAGCAGGACTTTAATGGAAATGTTTAATCGGCTATCGTTGCACAACAGGCGCCCATATTTATATCGAAGAAGGAACAGATAATATTTATGGGGTATTCGTTCGAGAATCACGGGCGAGCCCTTCGTTCCCCTTCTCACGGGGGCATCAACATGATACAGTGCCGTTTAGACGGGAGTTCAGGGGTTAAGAAGAGATTTTGGGGTCTCGTTAATTAATACCAGCGCTACCGGCACCCCCTGTAAGCGCAACACTTGGACGCTAACTATGACTTAAGCCGCCATTAATTCACATCAACGTCTTCCTACCGTGCGGGGTAAGTGACTTGCATCCTTGTTGCCGAACTGAGATAAGTGACTGGATACTTAAAAGATCGCGGCATGATTGACGTCACATTTTTCGTAGTAATTTTCTGATAATGCCACGGATAATCCTTTTTATCCAGCGAAAACTTTACGATGACTCTTCTCCTCTTGACTTTTGACAGTTTTTTAATAGCTGGGAGACGATATTTATAAACGACATCAATTTTACTCTTCTTTATATAGGTACTTATCTATAAAACAGAAACTGCTAGTAAATAGATGTGAGTAGGTATTTCAGTTAGAGGTGATTTTACGTGAAACAGTAAATTATATTGGGAACATAATTTCAAGTTAGAGAAAGTCAATTATGCAATTTTATAGTCCATTTTAAATTGGAGATAATATCAAATTGGAGATAACCATCTGTTTTAAGTGAGTTTCTTTAATTTTGAGTTCGAAATGTTTGATTAAAAATGTGGAAGTTTAGTAGAGAAAAATATTTATTTAGTATCGTATGTTTCTATGTTACGTTATTATGAGATTCTTAGAAGGATAGTTACCAAGTGAACAGCCGAGGTTTCACGGTAGTCGATGTCTCTGAACGATAACCAACTTACGTTCTCGTCACGCACACGTCTCATGTGACGTGTGGACCTAGAACATAATCCCAGTCAACTCTAAGAAAATAATGATTGCACGATGCGTCTGTGATTTTGCAGTTCGTATACATCTCTTGTTACATTGTCCCTATCGCTGTTTGTATTACGCGAGTAAATGTTGCCACTGAAAAAATAACTTTGCAACCCGAGGTGTTACAGTGATAGAGGGTCAATTGTTAAAGTCTTTGAAACCACAAACCTTTTTATGTTATCCTACTTCGGTTTTTGTTTAAAGTGCATATATGCACTATTGCACTTTATCGTTAATCAATGCAAAAATTTCTGATTTTGTTCTCGCTAATTCTGGTTCTCCAATTTATTTTTGAATTAATTACTCATAATTTCCACAACACTTCTATTTTCAATTATAACTTCTAAACTTCTTCCCTTATTTTTTTGACACATTCTGAAAGTAATTAATAACTTCAGGCGCTAATTTTAAGAGTTTGTGCGAGAGTGAGTGAATGACAAGTTTATTTAATTGGGGCACTGGAGAGATAGCACTTCAAACTGTTTCTATTCCAAAAATGGTATTGATGAATTAGTAATAGACTAGTAGAAAGACTACATGACAATTATAATTAGAATTAAAATAGGTCACAGTCAAAAATATCTTCTAGATCGAGCCTCATTTCAACAAACTCTAGTAATTTCGAGAACTTAGCACACCTCAAAGAAAATGACCGAAAATAGTGTTAAAAAAATATCCTCTGAAAAATTGTTCTCATACGACTAATAAGAAACAAAATATCGAAAAAAATCCATCATTCCAGATTTCCAGATGCGTGGAATTTTGTTTAATTTAATCTTACCCAATTAATGACCTTAAACAAATTCAACAAAATTCAGAGTTCTCAGAAAACGTCTATCTGCTTCGACAATTAGCAAGAGACTGATCATACAAAATATACCTTTACATTTGATATTAATTAGAATAAACAAAGTAGTGTACGTACTTCAGGCTTACACTTATACCATACTTCATACCTCTCCAATCATGTGAGTGTCCAAATACCTATACATACACAGTACCATACATACATAAACCTCTTCCAATTGTTTTAGCTACCATCACACCTTCCAAGACCCCCTCGAATATTTACGATTACAGAGCTCGACATAATCCAGCGAACACACTCCCCACGAGTCCTCATAAATTCGTCGAGTTGATTCGAATCAGAAGCAGAGTCTTCTCGCGGCTGTGTGACGTGGGGGCAAAGGGAAACGATGTTGACACGTTGGTATCCCGTGGTCCAGCGTCTCCGAAAATCCAGTACGTCTGGGTGGATCTTTCCCGTTGGTTAAGCCGATCATTGTCGCGGTAACAAGCCGGCTATTGACAGGTCTCGTTCTCTTATAACGGTTACATACTCGTCGCACGTACGTGTACCACGTCGAGCGTGTGTCGAACCCCTGAGCCACGTCCGTGTGGGGCTGCACACACTCGCTGGCGAAGGGGGACACACGAGGATGAGACAAACCACGGTTTGACCACTGTGCGGTGGTGTTACGGCGCTACTACGGGGGCCACATACTAATGGGGCATTACCTTAACACCCTCTATCCTGGACTCCCGTTCAGTTAGTTACTCCTCGGGGATGTGGAAGAAAGGAAGGAAAGGAGGAAGAAAAGGAGAATTTCCCACACCTTCCCGACGCTTCTCGTTTGCCTCCCTCCTTTTCTATTTTGTGACGCCTATGCTTCGATTCTGTCTTCCTTCTTCCGTCCTTTTTCTTCTTTCCTCTCTCTTCTTTCCTTTATGTTCTTTCTTCTTTCTTCTTTCTTAGCAGCTACTGTCACTCGTCCGGTTCTCCCAGCACCTTCCTCTCGGTTTTTTGATCGATCGTTCGCGAGGGCCGAAGTGCCCTGACGTAAATCGTTATCGGGCCACTTCCACGTCTGTTGGATAACTCGCTCTCCGAAATCGAATCGTTTACGAAACGCCGATGGAGCCGCACGATCGCCAGACGAATTTCTTTGCCGAACGGTCCGACCATCCGGATTGAAACTAATTTCGAATGGCGCGCGCGTGGGTGATGGGACCGACTGACGAGGACCTGGATCTTTTAATGAGCGGCTTTCGGTGAAAATTAGATGACGGAAGGGACATTCTGTACAATTGATGTATTGGGGATCGAGGAGTTTTAGTGGTTGTTTGAAAATTATGTAGGTAATGTTTAGGTATTAGATGCATACATGGTGCCTGATTATTTTCTTCTGGACTACAGTTGGCTCTCTTGACTCTTGGGAAATAAGATTAAGCACTTGGTTCTGTGGTTGCTTTGTACATCGTTATATTTTAATTGCTCGTTTCAATAGCATTGACTTTATAGTGGCTCTGTCTTCTCTAAGTAATGTTATCTAATGTTATCTACAGTAAACATTGCATAATTTCAGAAATATAAATAATTTAAATTACAGACTTCAGCTTTGAATCTCTTCAAACATGTTTCGAAATCTAAATTTCTGGAAAGCCTTGATGGTCTTGAAAGTCTTGATATTCTTCACAGTCTTAAATGTTTTAGATATTTTAACAACCTTGTAGGTATTAACAGTCTTGATCGTCTTAGAAATCTTGTAAGTGTCGAACAGTTTTAATAGTCCTGATAGTCTTGAACACCTCAAAATCTTAAAAGTTGATCTTAGAAAACTTGAAACCCTCAGAACTCTTAAAATCTTCACCAATCTCAACGTTCAACCTCTCTCCAGAAACCCCTCTCCCCCTCCAGAGGACCTAGAAACCACGAAAAGCTCAATACCGAGAATTTCTAAAACCCCCCTAAGGAAGACAGAAATCCAGCCCTCAGCACGCGTGCCAAGTTCGATGAAAATTAAGAGATACGAGTCTGCCTACTGCACGATCGCCTCCGCTGTGAAGCGAGGAGGAGGAACAGGACGATCAGCCCGTCGAATCTCTTCAATCCAGGAATTGCAAATCGTTCTGATCGCGACTCCGCCTCGAGTTGTGTCGACACTCGGAACCCCGATCCGAGATTCGGTCGGAAACAATACGACGACCGATCTTCGCTGCCGATAGGCGAGCCAAGGCGGCGTGGGAGGAGAGCGGCTGCATGAATTTCAATCGACATCTTATCTGGTACACGAGCGAGCCTCGAGCACCGGTGGATCGTGATCAAGTGGACCTCCATGGCGAGGACAATACACGCTGCGCGGCCGACAAGTGACAATACGCTATCAGGGTCGTTCGAGGCGTATTGCTCTTTTGTCCGAGCCACTACACCTGCCATACGTACTTGAAGAAGTTCATGGAAAGTGTCAAGACTGACCCGGCCGTGGATTACCGGTGAAGATCGCATCCGAGGGTTGTTCAAAGCCGTCGTGTGGAGAACGTGGCGCAGGTATTAGCGGTGATAAGCTGCTCGGCTAAAATCGAAGCTTTATTTCGTTGTCTCTCGGGCGAACGTGTAATTGATACCTTGAGAATATCGTTATTTTAGTACTATGAGAATTATTAAGTCTTCAGTGACGGTGTAGTATTATATATAGGAGCACTGGGAAAATGGAAACGAATTATCTGAAATTATGTGGGGTGGAAGGTAATTCGGGGAAAGAGACTCTGGGTGAGATAGACCACGAACATTCTTTTTTTTTTTTTATTTATATTAGTTCTGAAATTATCTGGAATGTAGGATGATTCTGGGAGAGATACACTCTAGGTGATATGGACTACGAACATAATTTTTTTTTATTTATATTAATTCTATAGGGTATACTCATAAGTAGGAATGTATGTACATAATTGCATCATAGTTAACCTGTGAGTATTTTATCTTCTTCATTTCAGTTGAGTATGCGAATTTCTTGCTCGTAATTTCATGCAATGGATCTCTCCCAGAACTACTCCAACAACTTATTAGTAAGACAATTTCCAAATCCATACTACTTTGCCAGTGGAACATACCCCACTGTTCAGCACCCCTATCACCTAAGCGCCTCAAAGGCTCACTACATTAAACATTTATTTAATATCTCCATTAAAAGTGATACACCATGAAATAGAAATCCTAGGGAAGTGAGTAAACGCAATTTCACTCAGTCACCTACGCCATGGGAAGAACGTGACCCTTATGAATTACTGCATTTTGGAAGTGAGCAGACTGCCACCATATTAAACCCGTCTGAAGGCTGGCGTACAACTTTTAAGGCCTTCTACGCGCTCCACCCGGCCCTTTCCTCGGCAGAACACGTCAACCCTCCTTCATACAGTTATACGATTTGACCGAGCCACGGGGTAAGTTCCGGACGGGATGCGATAGGATTTACTGCTCCAGACATATTTCAGCTTCCGATCCGAGGAGTTCAGTCAGCTAAGATCGCGCGTTTCATACTACGTCTCCTATTTTTCCACGTTATCGGCGACCCTTTATAGTTGCGCATAACGAGCACAGTCGAGAAACGATGGAATAGTACGGCCTTTGATCGCACTATCAAATGGTTACGCGGAGATTCTGATGTGTGGCTCATACATTTTGTAATGGGACGATGGTAGTTTTACTGCTGATGGAGTTTGCAGTCGGTTGTTTCGTTAAATAGGGGGTTCGATGGCTATGAAAAGTATGAAAAGTTCATTTATGGAGAAAGAATAATCTTTGTGAAGCTACTGTTTATGTGTAGACACAGGGGGAGTGCAATATTAGAGGATAATGTAAATTATTTTGGTTATTGGTGCAAAGAACCTCGGTAGCCTTCGACACTAGATCATAATCTAAGAAAAACTTAGAAAGAAATGAGTATTATATGCAGAAGAATGGGACGAAAAGATTGTATAAAAATGTGGAAAAATAGTGTTCAATGAGAACTCTTTCTATAATCGTCGATTATAACAAAGTCTGTTCATAAAAGTTATCAGTCCAAAGGTAATTCAATATTTGTGAAAACATTAAAATAAAGTACGTACCTAAAAAATAGAAGATATTGGTAACAATTGTATCGAGGATTAATATAAAAGAACAGAATCCCTTTCAAGAGAAGAATAACGATCCTTTGAGTACTCGTTCTTCCGGAAGATCATCATGAAAGCAATTAAGTAATGCACCTTAGGGAACGGGGTCCCTACAGAATCGAGGCAAAACGAAAACATTGGAAGATAAACGGCGATCGACTGACGATCGTCTAACATCAGCTGATTAATTGCTATGAACTCTTAATCCCTTAAAAGTCAGTATCTCTATGAAAGCTTGACTTGATTTGTTCCATTTTATACTGGAGGCAATAAATAACACATTTCACTGACTTAAATTATAATACATTGTGACACTGTACTATCAGTGTATCATTTAAGATAGTTGCACCTAAAAAGAACTCTTTTAGGAATTAAAAAAAAAGAGTAATATACAAGACAAAATATCTATACAAATATAATAAAAAGAGGAAACAGCTGTACCATGACTTCATAATATATTACGCATCATCAACACACTCCACCTACAAAGCGATAGAAGGCCACACAGAGAACGAGTTAAATAAAAAATTCTCGCCGCTTATCCCCAGTCATTTGGATCGCCCAAGAACAGTGAGCGTCGATCTACGTGCCAAGAAAGAAACGAAAATACAGCGGTAAGGAAGAAACGGCGCAGAGTCGCGACAGAAGAAGACCCCGAGTGGTCCGAGGAGATCGAATCGGCTGGTAAATTAGACGACGATTGTTCGCTCCCAAGTAGCGACGAAGGCTACTAATCAGGAGGTTGCACTCGCCCCTCTTGAACGAAACGAGGCCGGTTCTTCGAGTAACTCTCTTCGAGAACATCCTGCCCGTCCCCTCCCCTCTGCCACGCTCGTGAGGACTCGTGAAAGTTAGAACTGGCGCTAACTCGACTCCGCTAACGGGCAATCAGATCGCCTCTGTTGGGACAACAAATTCTCTTCCACCCCCACATCTATGTCTTTCCGCCCCGCTCGGGCCGCTTGTATAGCTTATTTATCGAAGAAGTTAGCTGGGGGTTAAATGGCAGTAAATCCTTCCCCCGACGGGAGGAATGGACATCGCGACTTAATTGCCTCGGCCTGATTCCTCGCCCTACTGATTGGATAACGATGATTTGTAATGTCCTACTGTGTCCTAGAGCTGAGTGCTCTTGAGGATTCGTCGTAGATTTTTCAGCAAGCTGTGTTAGGGTCTGTGTCAGTAGTTGTGAAAGAGGTCTGGGTTAAAAATCTATAAAAGTTGACCTTTTTTCATCATGGATTTTTGAAGTATTATAAAGGTGGTTTTTTAATTCTTTAAGCATTCAAATATGATTTAATAAGGGGGAAATTCATAAGGGATGAAAGATCAACAGCGACAGACGCTGTTAACAACTGGGTTAATGCTTGCTTTATTATGCGAGGGTCACGTGTTCAAGAAAATCCTCTCGAGACCTGGATAATATCTATTCGAAGAACGTGCACGGGAAATATCAGCAGCTGTATCCATGGACGATCTGATCGAGGATATCCTGCATCCCGATTTCCCGTAACCCTACGTAGTAGATCCAACGAGGGAAGAATCGGAAGAGTCGAGGGAGAGTTACATTGAGACCTCGACGGTCTAGGTCTTATTGTCCCATTTACACCGACTTCTTATATCTGGAACTGTTGTCAGTGTCACCGTGACAGGATATCTTCGTACCCATATGGTTCGCCAAGTATCACGATACTTACAAGTCTCCCTTATTTCGGTTGTTTATGGTAACTTGCTCATGTAGATGACAATCAAAATTTGTCTTACATTTATTTAGAAATGTGGAAAATTCTAATTATTTATTTTTTATTTACTATTTTACCATCGATATAGTAAACTCTTGGGATCTAATTGCATTTGAGTAGACAATTTGAAACTTAAGTATTTACTTGTTATACTAGTTTATACTATATTTCGTGTCCAAGTGGAAAATTCTAAATATTTCAAAGAGTCTTTCAAACAAGACTCACATATTTTAGATCTTATAGAAGTAACTAATTTGGTACGAATATATTTCAGTAAATATATTCCTCAAAATATTTCATAGTCTTATTAACTATTAAGAGATCCTTTTTTATAAAATTATTAAACAGGTATTATAGTACACCATATGAAGAAACGTCTACATTAATAAAACTAGTTCTTCATTTTTTTCTATCACGAAACTTCTTTCCCTCGTTGTGGTCACTGATAACAGAACAAGCAGTGTTTCCTATGGAACAATGACAGCTGTCTTTCTTCGCCAGAGTCCCAGAAAAGATGTCAAATTAGTATAATATTTTATGAGAGAATATACGGTTAAACCCATGGAAGAGGGGGTGGAAGGGTCGATCGACTGCAACCAGAACCAAAGAGGATCAATGAGCTATACGCGATTCTTTACGGGTCTAATTGAGCGCGGAGATAACGCGACCGATTCCTGCTGGGTAATAACGTTCCTTGGCCTCCGTTTTCTTTAATGGTCGAACTAATCGCTGCTGGTACCTTAACTATGCCTATAGATGCCCCCTCGATTCGCTGATATATCGTTAAAGCATTTTAGGAACTGTACCCTGAACTCCGAAATAATATTTATAAAACAATTGCTAAAAAATCTGAGTAAACAACAAACACTTCTAAAATTTAATTCTTGTGGATCTTTATGGCACCTTAAAGAAAAATTCTCACAGGTTTAACAAGCTTTTTATTTTTAATTTTACAGATTTCTTGTTTTATCTAATAGATACAAAGACAGTCGATATACAATATATAAAATTCTGTTAAGTCTGCTTTCTGCATTTACACCGATAGAACTGTTCATCGATTATGTGCACCTAGCCTTTGAACTTCGAATACTTTAAATTTCTATTATTTAGAGTTGCTCATATTGGCTGTAATAACAGTAAGAATATCATAGTAGAACATCGATTAAAATATAAACAGTGAGTTACTAGTAATTCGTTGAAGAAAATAAAGTAGGCTAGCTAATCTAGCAAAAGAATGCTTCAAGTTTGAGTCTCCTGATATTTTAGATAATCGAGGTCCCATAGCCATGAATTTGAATGAGACTACGACCGACGAAAAAGGAAGCTTCATTGTGTCCCCTAGAATCGACAAAATTATCCTCGACCAATTGTCGATCGTGCACGCCCAGGATGACAGTGAGTCATCAGTGACTAGTTTTACGATGACACCTCTGACGAACGCCTTCGCCTTTTTTTCTGGGTGGCCACCACGGGGACAGTATGTAAAAAGGCCATCAGCGATTCGACGGTGGTAGCCTGTTCCAACGCTCTCTCAGAGCCCCTAAGAGAGTCGTTACCACCGTCGTCTCTCTCCCCCCGTTCCGTGAACGCAAGAGGGTGGCGTGTGCAACTGTCCTCTCACGGCCGATGCACCGATCCGTGCCTCGATCGTACGGCTGAATTTCGAATTCTCGAAGACGCACACGCCGGCAGTAACGGTAACTACCCGTGCGCGATTTACGATCCTCCAGGACTATAAACAATGGGTAAACGCCAGGTTATTACGTCAAGAAGACCCAGCCACGGGGCGAGAAACGAGGAGGCAGGCTGGAATTGCCGCATCAGAGAGGTGTGTCCGCTCACCTTCGCAGGGGTGGACACGTTTCTAAGGGCGTTTGGCATGGTACGGGAGATTGACGACGGAAGCCCCTCTGACTTTGTTTGGTCTAGGTTCGCAGAGGTGTAGAAGAAAGTCTTGATCCTTGGAGGACACTGTGTGAAAGTATCGAAGTGTGTTGAGTTATTAAACATAGAGTGGTGACTGGTGTACAGGAAAACTTTTACAATCAAGTTTTAAGTATGTGAAAACTTTCACGTTTTCCAACTCAGAAACTGTTCCTTAGAATTTGACTTTATCCTTTCCAGAGCCTCTGTAAACACAGAAATTATTTTGCTTCTCTGAAAGGATCGAGTCTGACAAATGTCGTACCTATTCTACTTGCAGGTATGAGTACCTCCACTACTCTTAACTACTCTAGAGAATTATACATATACTAACATCCACATGAAAACACTCAATACCCCAAACCTCAGTCTAAGTGCTTCAAGTGTTCCGACTTGCAACCAGTTTATCCACTTCAGTTTGACGTCCCAGCTCATTGACACAGCCCCACAGCCATATTTCCCTGAAACTGTTCGTTCTTCTGGGCTCAAAGTACCGTACCAAACAAGATGCCGCTCATTGCCGTCATTTGTAGGCGCTGTACAAATGTATAGGTGGGTGTGCACGTTGGGAAGGCAACAGGAGCTGAGAGGATACGCGAAGCTCGATCGCTCCAGATATATAAGTATTCCCGAAGGCGAGGGGCAATTTGTCCCGGTCATTTGGCGAGTCCACGGGGACTCCCTGACTGTAATCCAATCACTAGCCACACTCTCCCTCTCTCTCCACTTCTGTCGCTGCCCGCTCGAGACAGTTCTCTCTCTTCCTCGGCCCTTCCTATCGTCCCCTTTCACAAGGGTTCCCTGTCTCTCTCTCTCTGGCCAGGCAGCGTCCGTCTCCCTCGGCACCCTTCTTCCATGGCAGAGCCTCGTCAGTCGTCATTGAGTCCCCGGCAATCCTGACCGAGTGACGACTGCATCGACTGTGCACGGATTCTGAACGGGGGTGTTTAGGAGTCCACGCGACGTTACCTCGAGAAAGGGAATAAGATTACGCCCGTGGAGGTCCTAATTAGACGCGAAATTGCGTTTCGAATTTGCTCCCGTGAAGGGTTAAGAGGAGGCATCCGGAATGCTTGAAAGGATACTTCTGGGAGATTAGAAACCTTTTCAGAGACGATTTTACTGCTTTCATAGTGATTTGAGGTGTCTGAAAGGGATTTGAGATATGGTAAGAGGGAGGAAGAAAAAATTCAGGGAAATATAAAAAGAAATGAAATAGTACTGTTTTTAAGTAAATGTTGTTTCTCACCAAAAAAACTGTGCTGGGTATAATTGCGTATACATTTTGAAGGTTCTCTATGTTTCTTAGAATACATATCTAAATATTTCAACACCTCCAATTTGATTTATGAACAATTACAGCAGATGGTATAATATAAAATATATTGCAGAAAAAAGTTCGCAGTTTTCATTTAAAATATTCGGTTCTTAAAATCAGAGATGCTTAAAAACATCTAGAAACCATTATATAATATTCCTCTTGTACTTGTTCTCTTCCCTAAGAGAGAAATACGCCTGAATGTAGAAATACGACGCATGAATTCTCACCAGAGTCGTGCCTAGAGGCGAATGGCATACGTGATCTTGCTACAGAGGGGTTGCACGAGAAATTAGCCTTGTTGAAAGGCGGCCCTTTTATGCCTTCGCCTTTCCTGGCCTCTCTATTCTTTTTCCTTTAAACTGACCCGACTCCGGTCCAATATACCGAACATACGTTGACGTGCTTTAACGCGAAACTTTACCTTCTCCTTGTTAACGCGCGAGAACGGGTATCCTTTATTCCGAAAAGTGAAAGACACATGAGATTTCGTTGACGTAAGTGGAACATATTTTTCCTCGTCCTGAGTATCCATTCTTTTGCATTAAATAAGTATTCAAACTTACAATTATACTATTATATACACATATTTAAATAAGCATACTTTATTTTTTATTTAAACTAAATTTTTATTTCCTAGTGTTAATTCGTATCATGTTATTAAAATTCAGAGAGGAAAGAGGAACTCTGTTCAACTGTCTCTGGCTCATTAATTTATTTTTTATTATGTCATATTAGTCTACTACAATTAACTATGGTGCATGAATTCAGAGAAAAATCATAAGTATTTAGTACCTTTTTGCTTACACCATTTGCCTTGCAATTATGTTAACGAAAATATTCTTAAAACATTCGTCATATTCTTTGACATGTTCTTTTTTTCAAATTTAGTGTTCTATTTAAAAGAGAATGTTTGTTAACTATATAAAGCATATTAAATTTGAAGGTTTCTTTTTCGAAGAAATATTCGTCGTTCCTGGGAAGAAGGAGAAATATGGTAATCCTTAATCTCTGCTTAACGGAACAAAATGTTCCGTTCAATACTCTCATCTGTTAGGTAGTTCCGGTACGTGTACCGCGCGCAGTTCCGGCCGAGCGTTGCCGCAATTACCGCACTGTGATTTAGAGCCCACCCGTTATAGAGCTTTGATTTACGGCGACCCGCGTGAAATTAATTTGAATTCGGTAATGTACGAATAACTCGTGGCGACCACAATCGTCGAAAAGTCTTTCTGGTATACTCCTTTCGATTCCTTTTCCCTTTTCACTGTCTATTTATGATTCATGCAATCTATCTAACTTCTATCTATTTCACTCATTAAAATTATTAATGTGAAAGTTTCATATAAAGGCGTTTTTTCAGAGTTTCAACATTTTCAGATATATTTCAACTGGTGATGTCACTCTGTAGTAGCACTAGTGGTGGTCACATTCAAAAAACAGTCTTCACACCCCTCAAGTCTAAACTACCCCAAGAAATTCCTCAGCTTCTCATTACTCAAGATACTGATCCCCAAAATTGGCCCAAAAAATTCCTAATTCGAGTCCTTGAATTATCCACAGGACGCTCAGCATAGACCCCCAGTAATCTTCAAGGACCCTGAACTGTCCCCGCAAAGGGAGAGCCATCGTATCGGTCATCCGCGTCCCAGGCTCACGAGAAGCGAGTTTTCAATCGCGCAATACCGAAATTAATTTCAATCTACGTAAGGGTGGGGGCACGAGTAAGATGCTGGCCGATGTACGCTCGAATGATCACGAATGCCAGTAAGATTGAGCCGATCGGATGGCAGAGAGAAGCTTCTTAGATCTCCGCGATGCTTCTGGTGTATATAAACCGATCCACGGCGAGGCCTGGCGGGGGTCGATCGAGTTCGTAACGAGATTTGCCCGATGTCCACGAAACGGTTTAAGCTCGGATCACGTTCGACCGTTTAGCCTTCTTTCTTCCGTTTCGTTCTCGACGGTAAACGCTTTCGACGATTCTATTTCTCGACGATTCTCTCCACGATTCTTCTTTCCCTTTCTCCACGATTCTTGTTTCTCTTTCGCTACGATTCTTCTTAATCTTACTCCACGATCCTTGTTTCTCTTTCTCTAGAATTCTTCTTTCTCTTTCCCTCAACTATCTTACTTATTCATTTCTTTATTAATTATACAAATAAAAAACCTATTAGTGTACAAATATATTTAAAGGGCAAAGCAAAGACATTCCTTCAAAAGCTGGAGAACAGAACTTATAAGTAAAGGAAATGAACTATAGTAGTGTTATGCATAATATTACCAAAATTCTTTCTCTTTCACCACGATTCCTCTTCCTCTATCTCCTCGACTTTTCTTTCCCTTTCTCTCTGTCGTTTACCGCGCCTTCGTTCCTTCCACCCGTTTCCACCCTTCCATTGTTCTTCTTCCTCCCGTTCGACATCGCTCCCAGCGGTCATCCCCTTCTTTCGGATCGAGATAAAGCGGACAGATCGCGCATGCACCGGGAAAGAAGCTCGTGGCACCGGCAAAACGCTTCCGCCCGGGCCGCGCGTATGATTTATTCCGGCGCGAAGCACCCACCAGAAATATCTGATACCCCTAATGAATTTCTGCGCTGGTGTGCGTGCGTGTGTGGTCGGGGGGCGCGGGGGAGGGCGGGCTGAAAGAAATATGGGGTGAACCGACGACACACGGATGGACCGAGCGTTTCGTCTGACCGAAATACCGCCTTGGTCGGGGGCCTTTGGTTGTTCATGGTAATGAGCGAGAGGTAATGGGAGATTTTTGGTGGAACACCGTATTGATGCTTCGTTTCTCAGTTTTCGAGGTTAATGGAGTTTTGAGAGGCACAGAAATTCGGAGATAGGCGCACCGTCGAGTAAAAGTATTGGGATAGGTGTTCGATATCGTCATATGTGTTTGGAGGAAGTTCTACAATCAGTAAAATTAGAAGCGTGTTAAAAGGCCTGAAATTTGTGTGAAATGTGTCTGATTTAGAAGTTATTCTACTGGCGATATACATTATCCTGGTCAGACGTAGCAAAATTAGTAAAATAAGACCCAAGTCAGACATAATATAATCAGTAGAATAAGTCTGGAAGCAGGTACAGAGAAATCAGTAGAATAAGTTCCAAATCAGACACAGCGTAATCTCGTTTCATTTCACCGTGCAGAATCATCCCTTAAATTTTCTAACCATACACGATTTATACTATAAAATGGAAATTCATTGAAGATACTAGGTGTTCTAATACGTCTGATTAGGGGTGGACAGTCCAATTTCCTTAATTTTAATCTTCATCTACGAACACCCAATTTTAAACTACTTTAGAGGCTTTTCTCAAAACCTGCTGGTATTAAATATTTTTCAAATTAATATGCTGTTAATTGGAATCTAGGAACGAGGTATGACATATATTTAATAAGCTAATAGGCAGATATTTAGTAGAATTATTAAAAAATGTAGAACACAGAGCGCAAGGATAACGTAGAATGCAAAGGAAACAGAAAATTATGGGGCGAAAAGGGGAAAAAGGAGTTGAATGGCTCAGAAGGCGGCACGGTGAGAATTCAGCCGGCTATGAGATGAATGGCACGTGGCCCGCATGAGATTGAGAACGAAGAATATTCAGCACGGAATTCGCGAGAAATTAGGCGTGAAATACGCCGTGCGCTTCGAATATTTCTGCCACCGACAGATTTCGACTTTCCTGTCAGACACGGGCTCGGACGATCCATCGATCTGCCTCTGTACGCTCGCCACCGTGAACTCAGGATTCGTCGCGGCTCTTTCCCGCATTGTAACTGTTTCATCTCGTAGTTGTAACCTTGGAAAGCCACAAAATCGTCGACGAACATTTCTTTCTAGAGATTTTCATTATTTTTATTTTATAAACAGCAGAACAGTAGAAAATTAATTAACGCTTACAAAATTTTATTGAAGTACCATATTGCAGATAATGGATTATTGTAGAAGCTTAAAATATTTATTTAACATAACATAGAATATAATATTGAACTGAAAACTTTCTTATACTTATTTAGTTAGTAGTCCAAGTAAATTAATAGACATATTTTATAGAAATAATCAAAATTGGAACACCATTATGTTTTCCATTCAGAGAATTTTTTATTTTGCTTGGACATGCAGTGACGAGTAGGCCAAACGCAAACGAACTGACCCCTGACAGTTGAATATAGAAAGGTAAGGGTAAGTGTCAATCTCAATAAATTCCTGACGGACCATTCAGGTGCACGCGATCCAAAGATTATGTCTGTACTTCGATCAGTTACGTTCCACACAGGACTCTTGTTTTGTATTCCTTTGGCGAAACCAATCTCCATAACGAATACCTGCTGCCAGACTTTCTGACCACATCGACGATCTCTTCGTCTCTACATTTACACGCCCTTCTACTTTTTACATTGCGAATGTGTGGCTGGATCTAAATCTTGTCATCCATCTAGAAAACCGTGTGACAAACTTATTAAGTACTGTACATAGATCTCTTTATAAATTCAATTCTGCTAGTTTCTCCTTCAACTCAACTCAGTATTAGGAATTTCTAATCTGCTTAATACACAGGTCAGCCAAAGGAAAAATACTTTCTTGTTATTGTTTACACATATTACATAACAGAGTCATATAACTTTTTAGAAAACAAAAAAGAGAGATGTTATACATATGTCTCCTTTCTATTTTCCCTGTTTTCCCAAAGACAGATCTTATACATACGTCTCTTTTCTGTTTTCTGAAAAGTCACATGACTGTTACGTAACATGTAGTATAGACCCACCTTTACATAACATAATTACAAGAGAAGGATCTAATAGTTTCCTGAAAAATAATAGAATCTGGGATGTCAGAGAGTGGATAGGACAGAAGAGAGTTCCGAATGACCGTGGCAGCTGAAAAAGATTTAAATAATCATATATATCGAACGCGGCAATAAATCGCCAGCGTGTCCATCCGGCTCCCCCCAGCATCGCCACCCCAACTACTGGCATCTATAGCAATGGGGTGGACCAGTGATATATGTCTTCCCTATAACAGCCAGAATCAAAACACCGTCCTCCCCTGCTACGGCGATGTTTGTCCTTCGGCCAGCGACTTCTGTGGCAGACAGTTCGTATCAGAGGAATCGCTGTATTAATTAACAGTAAATTGCTGGTTACAAGAGGAAACAGCTCCCAGGATCCTGGTTTCATCGATGTTATTCATTACCTGTTATTTCAATTGAATCGGGGAGTTAGTACAGGTTCAAAATTAGCGAGTTGAAGATCAGAAAATCAGAGTCAAAGAGTGTCACTAACATAGGAAACAAGTGGATTTAATACACTTTGACTGTGGGATCCTGACACGTGAAACCGCTATGTTAGATATTTAGATCTCTAGATCCAAAAATTCACAATTACCTTACAAAAGACAAATGAACAAGAGTACCCAAACGATCCAATAAACATTCCAGCAAGTTTATAACGAAAGAATCCTACAGCGCCAAACTTCAAAATTCACTCTCACCTATTACTCAAAATCTCCACTAAAAAGGTCAATAATTCCAGAGCTCCTCCAGAGAATAGAAATTCCGAGGAAGTCTCTTTACCTGTCCATTAAACCTCCCGATGTAACATCTTACTAGCACGAAGTAGTACAGTGCACGCTGCAGCAGATACTTGAGGAGCGTGTTGAACCGGCAGTAACCTCGACGCAGCTACCAGTCCAGCGGTGTTACGATCCCCCAGAGTTGCTCAACGTGCTGTATCTGGTCAGGAACAAAGTCCTGGCGCATAGGAGATTACGGAACGTTGGTGGACGTTGGTCACTTGACCGGTATTACAGACGTAATATCGTAAACAATGTCCCTTTCGGGCTGAGCCACGTTTATATCTGCGCAAGAGTCGCGGGATCTACCCCTCGGGGGCGGCGAAACTGGGAACCACCTTGCTTTCCCTTCTCTATCGCCGTGCACACCCTCGCGCGAACCCTTTCGCAAGCTGCGCTCTGTGTTTACTGTTGAATATTCATTCTTTGCCCTGATACAGCCGCGAACACGAAGTATCCACACATTAAGCGACGAGGCTCGGCTGGTCAGCTTGCCACTGACCCTTTCGCCGCTTTTATCGGGAAGGAACGGTGGCGGCGTGTAATCTGGCCCTCGTTACACTTATGATCGAGGTGTAAAGTGGTGTTAACGTCGAGTCACTCAGGCTAAGTCTGGTGAATGATAGCATGTGGCTTCGTTGGAATTGTAATGTAGGGTTGATGATAGGGAGTGTTGTTAATAGGTAGATCGCGGATTTTTATGCTATTTCATATTTTTATAAACAGGGTTTAAGGAATGGAAGGTGAATGAAAATTGGCTTCATTTTTCAGATACCATGATTTATATTCTATTTTTCATATTTTCTATAGTCTTAAATATTATATGAATTCTCTAACTTTTCACGCTCTTCAAATAGCTGGGAATGCATAGAAGTCTTCAGTCTATTAATACGGAGTTTAGATTCTGTTTTCCTATTTCAGGTAATGAGAGCCATATGCTTGAGGATTCAGCTTATGACGCTGCAAGCCCTTCAAGAAAAGTTCTGTTATATTGTTCTAGAATGATTAAATGTAGATACAAGTTCGATAGGAAGTGATTCTGTATGAAAAATAAGTGAACAAATATGGTATAACATTCTTTCATTTGAACGAGCATCCTCATTCAAAAAGATAATTCACGCGAAAGCCACTCTAGTGACGTTCAATAACTAAAAGCTTAATTACCAGCTCTCCAATCACTGACACCAACAATCACTCCACTTCATGAAACTTATACTTCAGAACCAAAACCCCTCCGAAATAAGACGCTCCTCAGATTCGAGAATTTCCAGGACACGCGTCTCTCAGTTGACGAGCATCCTCTGATCGAAGGTATCGTTATCATCGGAATGGACAGTAACGAGGGTGGGCAGGGATCCCGCTCGAACGTTCCTGCAGGACCCTTTCCCGAGCCTTCGTCTTTCTGCCCCTCCGCCGTAAATACGGGACGCACAACTGTACTATCGCGGGAACAATAAAAATAGACCTCCCGTATAGGTTGGCCCGCTTACTATCAGGCCGCAAGTTACGATTAAAAGACCGCGACGGGAGACCCGCCCAGGCCATGTCTCGAATTCTCAGTTTCTGGGAAGACCTTCGGGTCGGGGGATTCGACAGGGGTGCCGGAGGGGCCAGGATCCTCGATCCTGCGGAAGGACCGAACCGACAGGATACGCCCGGATTCACGAACTTTCGTGCGGTGGCTCGAAAGCCTTTCGCGGGTTTATGCTTATCGTAAACATCGCCGCAGACAAATCGTCCCGCGGCGGGCCGATCTGCAGGGAGAATCTGCGCGCTGGTTGGACCGCGGAGCGATCAAACGATACGACGTAATCGTAAATACGGGCAGGGAATTGACGAGAATGGACGAGCCCATGATGGCGAAGCCGCGGAAACCGAAAGGTGGGCGCTGGGAATACTCTCGCTGGAGTATGGAAATCTGGGTTCTGACAAATGGAAGCGCAGGACTCGTCCTTCTTACACTTCGAGGCGCTTTTTTTGAAGGATGACAGGGTAGAGACTTGTGCTGGTGGTGGGAGAGGGTTGAGTGTATTGTCATTGACGAGCTTATGAGAAAAGTAATCAGGGTCATTTGTTAGGTTAAACATTGGCTGAAAAGCGACTATAGATATTTTCTTGTAGATTTCCTGCTTCTCTTTTGTATATACTTGTCCTAAATATAAGAAAATAATTGAAATCGGTTTCCTCTGCCTTTAGAAATTGGAAACATATGTCTGGACAGAAATTTGTAGTCTATTTATGATATAGGTATCGATTACATAATAACATGAATCTGTATCTCCAAACTTCGAGGCATTAATTAGAATATTTCGTAAAATATTTATCTCTATATAGTTCCTATTTCAATTTATTGCCATTACAAAAATACGTATTTGGATAAACATCTACAGACCAAATATGACAAAATATGGCTAAGTCTAAATACAATTTATAATAATAATAGTAATAATAATGAGAAGTAAACCTCATACTTTGACCACAGATAGCCCCATCTTTCCACGAAACAAAAGAAAGAGCATAATAACTTCTATTAATATCGTAGGATATGGTATATGGAGATCATCCGGAAAGATATCAGAATCTCGTGACGCGTATCCGAAAACAATGGAACACTTGTAACCGAGCAACTTCCCGTAACTATCTCGACCCAGGCCTCTCGATGCGACATCCACGCGGAGAAGACCCCCTTCGATTACGTATACCTCGACGATAAAACCTCCTTTGCGTGGATTAGTCCGCTCAATCAGGAAATATACTTGGGGCCCCCATAAAGTTCTCCCAGCGTGCAAACCCCTATGTGCGTCCTATGTACCACCCTCTATGTGCTTCCCTTCTTTTACGCGTCCTCGTGTGTCGAGCGCTCACGGCGACAGATAAGACGTCCCATCCTAATTGACATACCGAACTGAAAATCTTCAAGAGACTTTTTATGCCAATCTCGGTTTCATTAGCTGTTATCAACGCGCTCAGACCTCGCGTGCCTCGTCCTCGAGGTATTATTCCCTAAGGTGTCGAGAGGGGAAGTTTTTACGGCGTTTAGGCTGCTGGAAATTGTTTGGACTGAGCATTCAGATTATTCGGCTGTGAAGATGTTGGAGAAAGGTGGATAATGGATACTGATATTGCTGGATACAAATTTAAAGTTGCTTGGTCATTTTTATTCAGACTAAATTTTGTGATAAAGCTTTCTCGAGTTTCTGATTTTTATAGGATATTTCTATGTAATCTGAATCCTAGGTTTTACTACTTAAATTCGTTGTTTATTGTGTCGTTGACTCGTACCACTGAGAAACTGTATTACTAACACACAAAACTGAGAAGTCCTCAGAGTTCTCAAAGTTCCAATTTTAATCCCTGAAGCCTGAAATATTAACACACTTGAATCTTTACAACTTAATAACTTTAGAACTCTTATAGTCCTACTTTGCAACTTAAAACTCTGATCACCTCACCACATCGTCGCTTTCATAAAAATATACAGGGTGATCAGTTTACCTCTAAACCCTCTAATAAATGTTGGCCACACTTCCAATGCCAACAACATTTACAATAAACATTCCCAATACTCGAAGGGTTTCCAGTTAGATTGATCACCCTGTGTCTTCTACACCAAAATTTCTCTGTCATGCCATACTTTTTGAATAAAAAAGTCGATTCTTTTGTTGTACAGCAGGATGCCACGATATTTTCCATTTATTTGAAAAGGATAAGTCATAGTATCGAAATTGCAACCGAGGGGGTTGCATTATACGATTGGAAAAGGCGGATGGGGAATACGCATCGGGGAAGGAGAATTTTCTGAGCGTGCTCGGAGACAGATTCAGTTTCGGGTGTGTTTTAAAGTCCATGGGGCTCAATGTTCCGCGAAATACGCCGCTCCCTCTCCATCGGTCCTATAATACAGATGCCGTATAGATGGCTACAAATCCCCCCCGGAACTCTTCATATCTATAACCTCTTTTCATTCTCGACAACGAGGGCTCGCACGCGACAGGGCAGTTTTAAACAATTCACCCTTCAAACCCTCCCACGTGGTTAACTTTATTGCTATTTCCGGCGGTACGTCTTGGGAGGCGCTTCGATTTCACTTACGTCGGTGAAAGTTTCACAAGGATCCTGTTAAGTAGCTTAAATCACAGTTATTTCCTTTCCTTTTTAAGCGTTACTAATATTGAGGAGATTTAATTAAAAATTTAAATAATGTTTATTCAATTTGGGAATATAATAAGTGACGTTCTTCTGGTTTTAGAAATATTAGAAATAGCCTACTTTTTATACAGAGACTATAAATATAGTCTCTGACATAGACTATAAATATAGTTTGAATAATAATGGAGAAGAATAGAGAAAACTTGAGGGTATCAAAAGCTTTGTACTATACATTACCCATACCTTTTTAATTACTTCATGTTTGAAACCTCCTCAATTCAACAATTTCCCTTCAATTAAGTCCCTTCCCTTGTCTGTATCTTTCATACTTAAAATTCTAATTTTATATTACTAATAAACGTATCCATTGAGTTCTTAAAAATTCTGTGAACATTGTTTCGCGATTTCTCTGAGTAAACGAAACGTGATTGTTTGAGCTACGACGAGAAGGTCGTAAACGCTCGACAACAGCGAAAGGTAACAGGGTTGCACTCTCAACTTACAGTGACTGAAGTCAATTCGATAGCAGTTAACGAATTGTTGGGGGTGAATAGAAGGGGTTTGCGGTTACCGCGAGGGGTCGTCGGGAGGGGAACGCATAATACATTGTTACCCCATCCACTGGATTCACCCCTTCCCATGCGTAGTAATTTTCTCCACGCGCTACCGACATCGGGGTGAACTATCTCATAATTAAAATTACCGTGCTGCACGTACACATCGTCGAAATGACGACACCCTAACACATTCGTCGAATGCACATCTCCAGTATTCCCTCTTCAGTTTGTTTTAACCATTTTCCACGCTTCATCTACTGTTTCATTGTCATTAACATTTGTTTATTTATTATCAATAATATTAATACTGATATGCGTACTTCTAACCACACATTGAATTGTGTAGGTTTTGATACGTAATTTAATTTAAGTGTTCTCTTCTTAATTCTCGAATTTATTAAAGTAGATGATTGCAAATATTTGCGCAGTAGCTTTAAACTTAGTATATTAGAAAATTAGTAATTTCAGTGTGTAGGTCTACATAGAACCATTTACTAATTTCAACAAATCTAATTTCATATGAAAAAGTAGAAAATACTTTCTCTCCCAAAGCATCTAGACCTAAAAGTGCTATTAAATAATTAATGAAAAGCAGTTTCAGTCAAAAATTAAAACTATGTACTGTCCAACGCCTGATAAAAACTCTAGCCAATGTATCGTATTACACAAAAAAGCTTGTAATAAATATTCCCTAAGCGTAAGCCTCTTATTTGCATTAAAAAACTTCGCTGTAAACCGCAATTCAAGTTAATACCTTTATCCCAAAATTGATGCACAGGTGTCGCGTTATTCCTGAGATAGCTCTTTGTTAAATTCTCCCATTTTAAAATTCCCTGTCAAAGTGTTTAAGCGGCGAGAAACGATGGAAGGGTGGTGGCAAATACCAGCTTCCTTCCCTTCGTTTTTGCCCGCCGATTTAAAACATTTGCCCTCCCGCGGAACGAAAAGTTCTCCGTGTCGGCAGAAGCCAGGGGTGCCGTGAAATCATCCCAACATTGGATTATGTCGATATACGAGGACACGCATATATCATACTACAGTAACTGTAAATCTTTGATTTCTATAGAGAGATAAAGATATTACGACGCTCCTCGCGATCAGCAAATTACAAATTGCATTCTTCCAATAGATATCGTGATGCTTTTGCCCCATTACGAAAGTAAGAGCAGTTTAAATTAACGATTAGATCTAGGTTCGCCTTATTTCAGGTTGTACTACTTGAATGGTCGAGTCAGGTAAGGATCAATAATTATAAATGTAAGTAGGGCTGCATTTGTTTCAAATAATTCAGATAACATAGGAACCTTATCTTCTTCGCGTATTTTTAAGGACTTAATAATTGATAATTGTGTAAGGATTATGGTAAAGAAATAATGAATACAAAAAAGAAAGAATGAATTACTTTATTCAGCTTCTTGATCTACATACTGCTTTCTGAATAGATGGACAGTAACAGAGCAAGTAGAAACGTCAGGTATGCGATCAGCCAATGCATCGACAATTCGCACTGTGGAGACGTCTAACGTCACACTTGAAATTGGATTACAGATACCAGCAGCAACCACTAAATGTATAAATAGATCGTTCTAATATCGAACATAGTACTCTATTTATCACAAAATACACGAAAACTGAGAACTTTAAAAAATTAAAAATTGTATCAGCATTACCTGGGGAAAACCTGAAGTTTATAAATGATAAAATGCGTATAAACAATAATCATACCAGACATTTTAACAGGTTGGTGTAGTTCCACTGTTAAAAAAAGGTTCCCCGATCCAGCCCTAAAATAAAACTCGTTCAGGTTCGTTAAAAAGCCTCGCGGCTCGGCGCGCTGATTTGATCGACAAGAGTCAAAGTCAAAAGCGGAGAGAGAGGAGCCCTCCTCCTCGTCGCGGACCGACCTCGGCAAGGTCGGTGCATTTGGGAGGCCTTAATCGAGTGCGCCGCTAGCCAGGGTAATGACGTGTGCTCGAGCACACGGGGCCACGATGTTTAGCACTTTATCTATCTCCTCCAAGTTATTAATGACACTCGCTGAGTCAGATCAGCCGCGGCGAAGTGCGGCATCTTCAGAGTTTAATATCCGTAGAATCGAGTCACTCGGCCGACTACTCGCGGGCTCCTTCTACTCCTGCCCTCGAGTGCACGCTCTCTCGTGGCCGGGGCATTTCGCTTCCAATATCCTTCACCCTTCGCCGCAAAGAATCGAGCCATCGAGTGTCTCTGGGCGGCGAACGAGTACCGCGGCCGAGCTTTCATTTCGCGCGGCGCCCGCAGACGAGTGGCTCGAATATAAAAAAAAAAGAAAATGAAGGAAGAAGGGAGAAGGTGTGGTTAGGGGATGGAGGAATCTCGCGACCCAGGAGGAGACAAATTTTGTGGCACTGGGGGGCCAAGGGGAGGCGAGTCCACGTTTCTGTTTTTGAGGGAGCTGGTTTCTGAGAGCGAATCACGTCGAAAGGGATGTTATTTTCTTCTTTTTTCGTTTTTTTTCGGAGAGGTAGGAAATATTAGTGGATATTTGTTTAGTATTTCTATATCTCAGAGTTAGACTAACCCAAGTGTATTTTTTGTAAAAATGCCAAAACCCAAGTATAAACTATTTTAAATACTGTGTTAAGAAATCGCATTTATTTTTCGACCATCCTGGAAAGTAGTAAAAAGAGACTTGTGTCACATTGGCTCTTAGATACAGATTTCTTTCTTTTTCTTTGTATTCTACCGATTTCGAGATAATATTTTTCTGAGAAATATATTAGACTCTTAGATTATAGATTCTAGATGCTAAATTCTAATGTTGTGGTTTAAATATTTTAATGTTATTGTTCAAGCAAGATAAGAGGAGCTTCAATATTGTAAACAACATGAATATTTAATTTGTAAATTGCATATGTTTTATAATTACATTGAACTTGAACTTCCAATTAATGTTTCAAAGAGCGCCGTATCAACGAAAAGCATCTTCTTCCGTATGCGTGACAAACACACTGAATCAATGATGTGAAATGTGTTGCTAGTGGTAAATAAACAGCTACCAAGTGCAAGCACTAAAAAATATTACTGTACTCTTGTAGACTTTTACATTTTATAGCTTGAAAACTGCAGAGGTTTATGTAAAATAAAATTTAACACAGAAACAGGCCTAAATTCACAATTGTATTATCAAACAAAAAATACAAAAAGTGTAATTATATTAATCCTTTCAGATCTGATGCATATTACAATGTACACTGCTTTATTAGTTCATCACCTATACGTTTTTCTTTTATTTTAAGGGGAATAAATCGTACATATTTTTTATGTAGATATTTTTTTGTATATTTCCAAAGATTTCTTCTATATTTCTGTTATACTTGTAACAAAATCTACAGTCTACTAATTTGTATTCAATAAGAATCAGTTAGGTCCTATTTATCCGTCATATAAGACAGTTTTCAGGCACAACAAGAAATCGGGTCACAGAGGATTAACAAACCGAGACGCCGAAAATGTAATCGAAACGAGTCGTTTATTTTTCTCTAATAATTAGATCTCCCCTCCGCCGCCGTCTATAGTTGAAAATCGAGCCATTAATTATTCACGTTCGCGAGCACATGAAAGCTGAATCGTGCCTAACCACCGAGCAGGAATATTGTATATCGCTGAAGTTATCACGGTATGATCGGTGGAAGGTCGAATGAATTTTTTATTGGACATCGCATGGCTGGTGCCAACGTATTCTTAAATAACGCATCGCGGCTCGCATGCTTCTCATTTGACTCGACAGTCGTGCTCCTGCTGTTACGTAGTACGAGTCATTCTTCTTATCCCGAGCCTTTGGACTCTTCCCTCGCGATATTTTATGGTACGCTTAAACCAAACGAACGAATGTTTATTCATCCCCCACTTCAGCAAAATTTAAGTGACATTTCATTTCTTCGTTCTTTTCTTTTTCAATTTCATTCTTTCATTCGGTTGTCGATTTTACTCGTTCGTAATAATTGAATTTCGCTGAAGGTGGGAGAACGAGCATTCATTCGCTTAGTTCAGACACACCATTAGACGTTTTTCATTTTACGATGGGAAACGACTAACTGTGCAGAGATTACTTTGCATCTTCAATGTAACTGTTTCAATTGTGTCAGCTCTTCGAACGATATTTCTGAGAAACTGGGCTTTCGAAGAGGTTTTTAATTGTCGTGTAAGAGGACATTGTTTCTTTGCTGCTGAGACACTGGGAATGGAGAACACGAAGAAGAAGACGCACTGTGGATTGCTTCGGAAGGTATCGTGGAAACGTTTGGCTGTTTTGAAGAAGCAGGCCTTGGAATTTTGTCGTGAAACTGGTCTTCATGGTTATAAGTATGTTGGTGAGCATCAACGATCTATGGCAGAGAGGTAGGTGGCTGAATTTTATGAATTTTTTGTGGAGAAAATATGAGATGAGGAAAATGACTGGTAGACTAGGTTTTAGTTACAGTGAGGGACAAAAGAAATTTAAAAAGTTTAGAATTGGACTTCGTACACATGACTGCTAATAATATCTAAATCTTTAATTGGCTATTTAGAGATACTTTCCCCTATATTTTTTTATTCCTTCCTCACCAAACTCAAAATATACAAAATTATATAAAAATTTCATTATGTCTCTTCTCTCATTTCTTTCGCCCCTGTTTCATCAGCTTCTCTTCTCTCAATGAAACAGTAGCATACAGCAGAAAAACAGTGTGAAAGTCATTACCATTACGCGTTCGCGAGCTCATTTAATCCGCTGGCTAAATAAACGGATCGTGCATGCATCATGAGCAGACATTAAAAGAACTTAATTCACGCGTGGCTCTTTAATTCGAAATTAAATCGAGCCCGATGTAATCACTGGCACCCTCATTTCGCGTTCGTTCCCGCAGAATCATCTGGATGGTTACGGCGATCACGTCGCTTTGCATCGCAATTGTGATAATAAAATTTACTTATGATTATTACTCGGAACACCGCATCTCCTCCGTCATCAAATCAACTCATCACGGTATATGGAATTATCCATTTCCAGCGGTGACCGTGTGCGACCTCAATCGCGTGTCTCTCAAGTTGACGCGAGAATTGGTTGAAAAATTGTAAGTTCCTCTTATCTCAAGCTTACTGTTACCTGAGAGCTATGGTTTTTGCTATAAATGGTGACCTGTTAAGTGGGAAAGACGAGATATTATTTGAAAATTCTTCTGTGTTAGGTAAAATAAATTCATTTCATTCAGGAAGGTTTAATACTGTCGTTAGCACTAGAGGAATTTATTGTAGATTTAGTGTTAGGTGGTTAATATAGTGTCAGAGTTTGCACAACGCAAAAAGGAAAAGTATTAGAAGATTCTAGGAAAGTTTAAAACAAGTGTCTTTGAGTAATGATCTATAATATTGCAAAATGCAGAATTAATGTCTGTATAGGTCCCCTGTGGATAGGCAAACCATTTGACACCCGTGAAAATTCAGCTCCCGCGCTTCGAAACTTCAAATTTGAATTTCAGAGCTATGAGATGTGAAAATGAAGAAACTTTTTTTGCTCAATTGCCCAGTTAACAGGTTAACATATTCGTCTTTTCTTCTTTATTTTTGTCTTCGTTTTCATTATTGTTATTATTTTTCCCTGTTTCCTAGTCTCTTCGTTTTCCTTTTACATTCTTTCAATAAAAGCAAGTCTTTATCTACACGATAGAAAGCTCCCATCGACTATGTCGAAAGAATTTATCATTCAAGAGATGAGCCTGCTGAACGAGTTACTATACCCCGGAAGATATGAGGGAAATCTTCGAAACAATTTGTCGCGACTGCAGAATATCTTCGACACAAACGACTTGCCGATAACGACGGTTATAAATTCAGTATGTACTGTAATGGAGAAAATACCTTTCCCTTTTTACAATTGTGTTGCTAATTTTAACATTGTAACTGTGTATTAATCGCTTCGTTTTTTAATTTTTAATATTTAAAAACGTAGGTGAACAGCGCTTATTTTGAACCTTTATTTCATTCTGTTATTGTCTGGAATTAAAATTCCAATTTGCTCTGTTCTGTTACCCAGCATTCTTTATGTACATATAAAAAGATCCTGCTGTTATATTTGTTTATATCGGTCTAAGACTGAAATAAATTTTTAGGTAACGAGGAGCTGTACAAATTTCCTGGAAGCGTGCAAGTGGCAAGCTGAGGAAGCAGAATGCAGCACAATGTTTCAGACGAGCATTTCCCACGAAGGGATGTGTTGCAGCTTCAATTATATTACTCACGAGCGAATCCTCGAAAATCCAAAGTATTTTGAACTATATCTTTATCTGTATATCGACAGCAAAATGAAACACGCGACATAGTAAAAAAAAGACGAGGATATCCTATGTAACTAATATAATCGATAAGTTGCGGATTTTTATGCATTTGTGGGAAATTTTGTGAGAAATCCCTATATATAGTTGCTCCTCCTCTTCTTTCCCTCATTCATTTAATACAATGACAATATTTAATGTGTATTGTAAACTAATTATTCTTAGAATTTTAATAATATAGTTATAGGTATTTCGTTTTTAATTCATTTTACAGTATTAAACCTTACAAAATGACTTCTTGCGGATATCAAAGTGGACTGAACGTTTTGTTAAATTTGGAACCTGGCGATTACCATGCCAGTAGCATTGGATCTGTGGGAGTTAAGGTGATTTTTGCATTAAGGCTTTTTGCATTAGAATTCCTTAGAAGGAATTAGAACTAATGAAATAAATCTTTGCTTCATTTCTAATGCTCATTACAGGTCATGCTGCACGATCCTTACGATTATCCAGACTATGACACGGCCTCTAGATTAATATCCAACAACGAATATTCGTTTTTAACTGTTCATCCAGAAGAGACCTACGCAACGGATAGCGTTAGAGAATTGCCAGTGTCTGCAAGACCGTGTATATTCGCTGATGAAGAAGATACCATAAGTGATAACGAGGAAAAGGGAGATTTTACCTTTGCTAAGTATTCATTCAGAAACTGCATGGTACAGTGTCGAAGCGCTGTGATTAAGGCGAAATGTGGATGTATTCCTTTTTATTATCCACAGAATAGTTAGTGTATTTCAGTATGTTTTTTAAAAAGTATCATGTACTGTATACGAAATAATAAATAGCGAATTTAATAGATAATATCTGATTTCTTTAAATAAGTATAGATTGTAAGCTACTTTTTCTTCCTTTGTTCAATTTTACAGTAACAAATACATCATTACAGATACCAGGATATGCAATTTGAGGGACATTGAATGTTTAAAAAAGTTTAAATGTAAGTACACGAACATATTAATGCTAATCAAATACGTGATATAAAATTAAATTTCTAGATTGGTATACATCTTCTTGGCCAGGAACAGATATGTCACCTAGAACACTGTCTTTTCTGCGAGTGAATGTTGAACATAGGCCTTGCGGATGTAGACCTGATTGTAATTTTTATCGTTATACGGTTGAAAATTCAATTGGCAATCTTAATAAATACATTTATTATGATGGCCTTCAATATACAAATCATCCCAGGTATTTTTGAAATAGATTCTTTACTTAAATTCTTTATAAATTCTTCTTGATACTTATGTCTTTTATAGTATTATGTAATCTCAAGTAAAAATTTCTGTTATATAGTACGTTGAATATGTTTTTTCAGCAGAGGTAAAGTTTGGAAAGATCAGAGCATAATGCATGTATTTTTTGGAGATTTAGTATCGATTCAATATCGACGAGACGTGCATTATACTTGGCGCCATACGTTTGGTAAGAATTATTTAATAAAATGATTAACTTTTAATAGAAAGAGATTCATATAGATAATAATTATTTTAGCGACATTTGGCGGGCTTTTGGGATTATTTGCTGGTTTCAGTCTTATGTCAGTTTTTGAATTTATTTATTTTTTTCTCATTCGCCTTGTAAAAGACACGTGTTTAAACCAGAGAAATACAGAAATTGTAAGGTAAATGAATTATTAATAAAAATTAATCAGTTTAATAAAATAATTTATACAGTTTTTATTGTAAAAATGATGATGTATCCAATAACAGTATTTGTCTTTGTCCTTTTTTCTTAATATAAACTCTTGACATAAAAGCTACATAAAAAGATCTTGATTTCATTATACGAAAAACATTTTTTAAAAAATATTCTATTTGCACTTATGCTTCTCATCACATTTAAATACTTAAAAGTTAAGTTTTTATTGTCCATTTTTTACGAATTATGTTGATATTCTGGCAACCAAAAGTCTGTAAGTAATCTACACGATCGCAATTCAGGTAACTGCGCAACAGAATTTATTCCATTGACTTTCCCTTTTTTTTGTGTCACCGATTGAATTATTTTTGTAGTAGCATGCAAGAAAGTTATCTTTTTCCCTCCATGTTGTAAAATATTACAAAATTCCTGTATGAACCACGATCCTGAAAAAATAAAATAAAGGTAATTGTGTATTAGTGTATTCAATTCATAATAGTGTATTCAAAACTGCAATATGTCACTAATATTTAACTATACAAATTATATTATACCTTCTGCTTTATGACGAACTGATACAAAACCTTGCATTGTTGACATAAATATACAAAAGTTTCTGTATGCCAAAATATTTGAAACATTATAGTTACTAGGGCCATCTGTTGTCAAAACATCATTTATTTGACCTATAATAAGATACTATAGTAAAACTAAATCGAAATTCATAATATTAAATTTAACAGGTCATTAAAAATGGTCTTACCTTTTACTTCTCCTTGACAAGCTTGTATTATAACAATTTTTATGACATCCTTTAATTGCTCGCAACAAATTTGATGCTCAATTGCTTCAATACTTACTTCTTGCTCGTCAGAACTTATAATACCTCCTGTAAATGTAAATATATGTTAACATTTATATGTTTATATACACATATGAACTAAGCCTTGGCATTGAAACCTTTTGTACCTTTACATCCATGGCTTAATATGCATATAAATATGCAATCGTAATCTGTACCAAAGTCTTTTGGAATATTTTCCAACATTTGAAGCATTTCATCTTTTTTTAAATTATTTAATATTTTCACAGTAAAACCAAAGCCTTGAAAAGTTTCTGCTAACTTGGTACGGTCAGCCAAGGTTCCAAATCTTGTTTCAAACTGAAAGAAAATATATATTATATATATACATTTTTTATAGTTACAATACACATAACAAAAGATAAGAATTCCATACTTTTTGACCAGAAAAGAACATTTGACTTATGATAATGCAAAGTCCTTTCTTCAATCTCTGAATGTTTAGTTCCTGAACATTTTCTGTTGCTTCTACTTCTTCTGTCCCAGAAAATACTTGCAAGTGAGACATACCTGAACTTGCAGTTTGAATATCCAAAACATTCTGATGATCTTCATGTTTTTTAAGATCTTCATAAATAAGTTCCAAATTGTCGAAGCTCTTTAAATGTTTTAGTAAATTTTTAAGATTTACTTTGTCACCTACAATAGTTCAATTTTATATAAATTATAGACTAGAAGTAAGACAAGTAATATACATATTAAAATCAATAAATCTTATTTATTACGTGAAATACAAACCTTTCTGAATTGAGATGTATCTTTGTTGTATCCAGTATAACATGTGCAATTCAAGATAATCTGTATCCTTCACATTTTTGTCATAATCAGACAAATCACTCTTAACACGTTGCAATAACAAGTTTTTGTCATTCTCTATAAGCTCCTCACATAATAAGTACAAACATTTTGCAATTGGGTTCAAATACCTTGAGCATAATTTGTTTTTAGGAAAATATAATAATTCCAAATCATGGAACGACAGTCCCAGTTTCCGTATAATTTGTCGATTTTGTATAACACATAATGCCTCTAATAATTTACTTTCCCAGTTTCTTGAATGATGGTCCACAAAGTTTACAAGTATATAAAAACGTTCCTCTTCATACTTTTGCAGTAGATCACTAACTTCTTTAAAGCCATGCGTATAATCATCTAGCATCAAAAACAAAATAGATATCTTCTCGTCAATATCAAGGTCATCTTCTATCTTGGGTAAAATATCTTTGTTTATGTTTTCTTGAAATACAGGATTTGTTACACAAGTACACGGTGCTGCGTCGCTTGACAAAACCATTATTTATTTTAAATTCCAGGTTAAATTCCAATTTTAAATTCCAATACCCTACATAGTTATGCATCTCCTGAACAAACTTTGAATACTGTTGTGCTGATAGTCTGAAATCTGAGAAGGAATTGACTCGACTACACGATGTGTGATAAGTGATGTATATACATATACAGAATGATTCGTGTTAGTATGTATTTATACACGTATAAAAGTGTTAAGTAACTCCAAGGCAAAATTAAAGATTGGCGATGCCCAGACTGGGCGACGATTGTAACTATTCTTCGTAATTATTTCTTTGTTGTATCAATAAGCTCCCCCCCCGCGTTAGCACGTGATTCACCGCAACATGTTAAAAAAAATTGATATTACATCTTTTAAATAAAAGCAGAGAAGTAGCTATCAAGTAGTCGAATGGCGGGGAATAGCATCAAATAGCGTGACAAGCAAAGTGTTTCAAAGCGAATTAACACGTTGTAAATTTCTGTATAATTCAAACAGGGTATTAAATAGTTTATTAATATTGCCGCTAGGGGTCTATAGTACTTCAGTGTCTATGTGTTGATTTGCAATTGGGACAAAATGTGTACATGAAGCACATGGTGAACTGTTTATCGTCAAAAGCTTTACATGTTGCTTATAATTTATTATTTTCAAAATGGATTCGAAAGACAACTTTGATATTTATGTTGGTGGTAAATCCGGTGTTTTCAAAGGTATGAAAGTTGGTAATAAAAATATATATTGTCATAGAAATATTTAGTTTCACATATTACCTATAAATATTCATGCCTTTCTTCATGTTTAATATAAAAGTAAGTATAATGACTACTGTATTAATTGATTCCTTATATTATCATATTTAGGTGTGAAAATAACTGACAAAAAATGTCATATGGAAAACATACAAAATTTGGTAACTGTAACAGCTAACGATGAAGTTACGACAATGTCATGGAGTGATCTCGAAGAAAATGAAATTTTAATTGGTTGTGGAAGGAAAGAGATTAGGAGGTTATATAGAATAAATAATTTATCATCTGGAGTAAGATTGATTTTGTTGTATGTAACAAACAAGTCATAGTAATTTCTTCTGTTCCACAGTGTCAAAGTTTATGATACAGACTGTTCAACATTTACGTGTTCCTTCTTTTGTAATGTCGGGACAGGAATGATTAGTGGCATATCCAGATATGACGAGTAAGTGACTTCACAGTTCTGTTTGAAACATGTGATAGTATCTAACATTGATGTATCTGCAATATGTTTTTTTAGGGCAATTTTAACTGCAGTTCAATCTGGAGAAGTAAAACTATGGAAATTTGAAGAGGAAAATGGAATCCTAATAAATGCAGGGGAAAATCTGGATAGAATGCGTCATTCCAAAACAAATAAAAATATTATAGCTACTGGAGGCAAAGAACATGCTTTAAAATTGTATGACTTAGAAACACAAAAACAAAAATTTGAAGCCAAGAATGTACCACACGATTGGCTACAATTAAGAGTTCCTGTTTGGATATCTGACATAGATTTCTTTCCTAGTACAGAGCAGATTGTAACAGTTGGCAAATATGGACATGTAAAAAATCTATTTTTTATTTAAAAAAACTTTTTTTATGATGAAGGTTATATGGCTTATAAAAATCAAACTAAATTTTTTTAAGATACGATTATATGATCCAAAAGCTCAAAGGAGGCCTGTTGTAAATGTAGAAGAAAAAAATGAAGCATGGACTACATTAAGTTTAACACCAAAAGAAAAGTAATTATAAATTATTACATTATACTTTTCTTTTGATGTGTATGTGTAAATAATCATATTACTACTATTTCAGACAAATTATAGTAGGTTCTGGCAAAGGTAAAATGAACCTAGTGGATTTGAGGAACCCAGGTCGAATACTAAATACATACAAAGGATTTGAGGGTGGTGTAACTGGTATAGCTTGTAGCACAATTGAACCTTATGTTGTCAGCGTTAGTTTAGATAGGCATTTAAGAATACATCACATTGATACAAAAATTTTGTTAAAAAAGGTAGAATCCCAAATTAGAGATATAATAAATTTAAGAATTAATAGTCAGGCTACTACATTTCAAAACTGGATTCTAATACATATATTTATTTATTGCAGGTTTATTTAACATCAAGAATATCATGTGTATTATTACGTTCAGGATTTTCATTAGTAGCAGATAGTGAAATGAATGAAGATGAAAGTTTGTGGGTCTTTTAAAAACTGACAGAAAACAATAATTTTCTTACCATGAATATAAATATATTTTACTAAAACTAGGTGTAATATAAAGCAACAAAAGAAATTACAATAAGTTATTAGGTTTCATCCTATATTTATATACAGACTTTTTCATTTTTCCATAATTTAAACAATTGCAATCATTCTTAAAATGACACAATTCATCTTATCAGTTCATCGCCTGAGTTGCTCTGTATTAAATTTGGTATCACAAGGTTTAAAAAACGAAAGAGGAATAAAATGTACAAGATAATAACGATATAGAAAACATGTTATTCATCAAAATACATATCATAAAGAAGAATTAAAGATATTTAATAGGAAGTTGTAGGAAGAACTTCTGTCTAAAAAATGAAGAGAAAAGTTGAAAATCGCACTGCAAGGACATTAGAAAAAGGAAAATGGAAGAAGAAAGTGATGGAGTGAAGAATAACATGCCATCAGAGGGCAGCAGGGTACAGAACCGAACAACGAAAAATGAAAAAGTTGAGAAATTCAAATAGAAGAAAGGAAGGAAAAAAAGTCAAAAAATATCTAAGTTTTTATTCCTAAGAAAAAAGAAATGTACTAGGAAACCTTTTTAGTATAACAAGTCTTTAAAAAAAGATACTTAATTATTTAATAAAAAAGCTATTCATATTATTTTCACGATGAACAGAAAATAAACAGAACTGTTAAGGTCGTAACTGAGAAATTACGTTTTTTCAGTGGTGTCGTTTTTAAAATACAAGGACAGTGATGGTACACATAAATTTTGTACAAGTTAAAAAAACAAGTAAAAAGGATAATGAATACTCGTATAATTTACCAGACAGAAAGATACAGTATCCTTAAATATTGCAAAAACTGCTAGCTTTATTTATTTCTATTTGAATAAACGGAGTTTAAAAATAAAAGAGTGATTGTTTTATTATCTAGACACTTTTGGGCTTCAGTGCAATAAGAAAAAATAAGGCAGAGAGGGGAAAGAATAAATAGTAGATTAAATATCATAGTGAACCAAAAAAAGATAAAGTTCGCAAGCAGTACAAAAAAGAAGAAAGAAACACAGGACAAGAATCGGAAAAAGGGGGATCGACATGGGTAAGTAGAGAATGAGTAGACAAGAGATACATTGTAAACCAAATCCTTGGATACGACCAGAGGCCGTCCAATAAAGCATTTCTATATTTCTATATGTATTGTTTTGGTTCACAAAAGCAGCGCACGCCGAGATCAACGATGCCTAGAAGTACAACAATTACGCTTCTCATCAGGTTCAATTGAACTGTGCTTTCGACGCAAGAACGTGACATTGAAGTCGGGTGCGCTGCGGAATATAGGCTACTGTAAACTTGTACGTCTAGAAACTAGAAAAAAAATGAAAGTGAACGTGACAACTTGCAAAGTTGAAACGCATTTTGTACTAAAAGGAAATCTAACATTCGCAGGCTACAGCACACTAAATCTTATTCGGCTATATTCTTTCGGCTGTACAAAAATCATTGTCCACTACGCCTCTTGTTAATTAATATGTACTAATGCAACGTTGCTTTATCCTGACTGCGCTTACATCCGAAAATGGAATATTTACTTTCTTAACCTCTCGTAAACATACCTAGGAATAGATTTACTAAATTACAGGCACTGTCCCCTTCACGATCAAATAGCTGATTTTGTTTACCCATATTTTACTACAGAAAATGGAGCTTTATGCCAAGCAGAAAAACGTTCTCTGACACAGAGGCCATTTATATACAAATTTTTTTTTCACGCGTAGATACTTCCATACAGTTCTTAATTCCATCACTTTCGTGTAGTAAACATAGAGTAAATTGTTCTCAAGAATAAATCATTTCTTTGAATCGATTACGTTTGTACAGGAATGCCTTTTTTTTCTCTCGTTCCGTTGATTTGTTATCAAAATACGATCGATAGTACATAGTGTCTTCAAATTATGGGGTAAATCAAAACATGCAAATTCTCAATGCCAAAGAAAGCAGTAAGTCCTTTACCCGTTTGCAATTTGAAGTTTCACTTTTACGATTCAGGTGGCTGAAGTTTAAAAATTTGCATTCTATTCAGACACTGCACATGAATATTAAGATACACACTCGTTTTAACTTCAAATAATTTGCCATACAATGACGCAAGATGCTCGACAGGTGATAACAAAACCTTGATCTTATGCAATTTAAAAACAAAACCAGAAATTACTTGTTCGTATGCTGTAGAAAGATTAAACATTTTTCCTTATTTTCCTAAAATCAAATGTACATAAAGTGAAAGGGGAGGAAGAATTAAAAAATACGATCGTAAAATTTCGATAATTTCTATAAAGGATTTACGACAGAATAACAGAATGTGTTTTTAATTTTTAAACAATATATTGTACGTTAATTTCTTGTTTTAAATTTAAATAATGCAATATTAGATTGCAAGAAGACAAAGGACTTTCTAGATTTTTTTGGGATAAAACATCTGCCTACTACGATCAATAATTTTAGTACATCTTGTTATGTATTACACTTTAAACAATTATCATTGCATCTCAATTAAAAGAAGAAATCATGTTCGGTGCTTTTCTTAATCGTATGCAACCATGTTACGTAAATTTATAAATATGGAAAACAGATCAATGAGAAATAATTTGTTATTCTACAAATTATTTTTTTCCATTAATTCCATTAATTACACGTGAAACTTAATAACAATACGAAATGTAATTGCAAAATTTCTCTTCCATATTTTCACGTAACACCAATTATATCTTTTAATTCATTATTAAATGTACAGAATTTGGTCAGAGATCATATAAAAATCTTCTTACACTTTTTATACTTCCATTTCTCTTTTTCTTCTCAGATAAATGTTTACAGACACAATAGTTAATTTATAAAAACCTCACGTAAAGCAGTTACAAACAAGATACAAGTATTTTAAAAGAGGTAAAATTAAATAAAATTATGTATATACACACAAGTCTAAAATAAACATAAAATGAATGTGTTCACAATCAAACTGTTCCTGTAAGTAACTCGAGTAAAGTACTGCGGATACCTCTAGATATTTAAAGCGTTGATTAAAAGATGGTGTGGCAGCACATGCTCAAGGTAAGGAAAAAATCATTTTCCATCTTTCATGCATTATAGGCCTGTTACTTAATTAATATATTTTTGCATTGTATAGATTGCTCTACGAAATACATAAAACAATGGCATATAAATTCAACGACAGATCTCATTGTCAGTTTAGATGATCCATAACAAATATTGCCTTCCTGTACTCAAATATTTCTTTTCAAAGATGTACAGAAACTATATCATATAATAATAAATTTTTATGTTTCATTATTCGTACTTTTACTGTTTATTTGTAACGCGCACACTAATTGTATTCGACAGCCACATCATAGTCAGTTATGAATGCAAAATCAAAAGCACCATGTTTTTTTCTTTTTTTCCTGTTTGTAAAATATATCACATGCTATGCAATTGTTAAAAACAGAATTCTTTATTATGCACGTCAGTTCCTAATATTCAGAGACATCTAACGTGATAGTTCACGGACATGAAGCTATTTTTTATAAATAAGCATAGAGGGTATACATATTCAGAGACTTTTGTTTAACACTGTAGTATTCGTTTCTGTCAGGAGAAAACGTGGAAGGTTTCTATAAACACGAGGTCCATATTTATTGATAATGGAGTACCTTTCCGTGTACAAGTACTCTGTTCCGTATGCTGTGGACACGCCTTTAAGATAACTCGCGTGAATAAAGAATTTCGTGTAAAACATCAAAACTCGTTTGAAACATTCCCAATGTACAATTGAAGAAAGGATGTTGAGAATTTTCATACCCTGAGCAGATAATGGCGTAGCGATCGTTCCTGGCAAGAAGCTCGAACGTCTATGCTGAATAGCATTTGTACCATAAAAAATTAAGCTTAATCCAACTTTATACAGTATACAGCATTGTCTTAATAATGTGTCGCGTCCAATCAAATTCGTTCGTTATTTTCGTAACCAGTTTGACTGAATTATTTTTCAATACAACAGCTACCTTTGTGATACTGTAATCTTATCGAACGAGCACGAAACGATCTTCCATATGTTTTTCGTAAATTCTTAGGCGAAGCAATGCAACCGCCAAGAACAGATGAAAAACGCATGGGTTGTTCGTTCGTTGTTTGCTGCTGTTTCATTGCAAACTTTACAGCGACAAACCGATTATCATTTTATGTTTAATAGCATGTTAAGATGATATTGCCTCATTCTCCTCCTGACACGGTTACTTCCCTCCACGTGGGCTCTTGAGACTGATTCACTAAGGTAGACTGAGGCTCAGAAATATCTGATGCTGCTGGACTCAGCGGTGGACTAGGTGTTGCGGGTGCTTCTACAGGTTGGTTTACTTCGGCTGTGTTTTGTTCAGCTTCTTGTTCACCATCAGCGAGAGAAGCCTCCGACTGCACAGAACTTGGAGCTTTTGATACAGAATCCTGTGCTCTTAACGATATAGAACTATTTTTATTGCTACTGCCATCTTCACCTGTAAACGGTATGCGCTTGTTTATTTGTTTATTTCTGATATATTATATGTATTATATATCAAATAGAATTAAAAAATGTATTTACCACAAGGCCTAAGAACGAGGTAGAAGAGTAAGTCAGATAGAGAAATTATACCAGTTACTTTATCATCATCATCAACCACTACTAGCCTATGGACCTGAAAAATTATTATATTTAGTAATCTTGTAGCTTTTTGAAATAGGGACTCTAATTAGGAATACTATACCTCAGCCCTAACAATTTTTTCCATAATAGTAAACAGGGTTTCATCTAATTTACAACTTTGAACTCCTTCGAACCATTCATTGCGATGCTCATTTGCTTCTCGTAATGAAACATCTAAATTATTGTATGTCTTCTCTGCAGCTAAATTCTGAAAAAGAAAAGATGAACAATTAAATATTCGTAATAATAAATTAAAAAACTGGAAAATGAGGGATGTTATATTTACTTACAATAACATCAAACTTTGAATAGATGTTAACCAACTTTCCTTCAGCATCAACAATTGGCAATGCTGAAACTCTCCTCTCTACGAATTTCTTGAGTGCTAAAATTATGCTAGTTTCTTCAGTTGCTGTTTCTATGTTTTCAAATGTACCTATCCTTAACTCTCTCAATGTTTTATTAGTAAATGATGGTTTTGGTAGTTCATGAATCTGTCAATAAATCATTAATATCATTAATTTTTAATCAAATGTTGTTATTCCTATAATTTTTACATCTATTTATACTTACATAAAGGAAGAGGAACCTAAGTATTCGTTTATGGGTCAGGATATATAGAACGTTTCCAGTATCTGGGTCTATCACAGGCAAACGATGAATTCTATTTTGTATTAGAGTTTTAATAGCCTCGTACAAAGATGCATCGGGGCCAATGCTCACTAGTGGATGAACCTGATCTTTCAAAACTTCTACAATATAAAAATTTACAGAATATTTTAGTTAATGAACACAAATATCGAACAAAAGGACCTTCAAAGAAAGAAACTTACTTCTCCAAGTATCCAACTCATGTTCTTCCAATTCATCCATTGTTACAGATGGGCTGGTATAATACATTTGCAAGATTTTTATGAAATCTGTTATAGTTAACATCCCCACAAATTCTTGCCTTGAACTGTCCCATAATGGCGCAGCTCTCACACCTATAAAAAACAATTTTTATACATTACAAAATACACTAACAATAGTCGCAGCAGTAGTAATAACTTTACCATTATTTAGGAACCACTAATAGTAATATTATATTGTTTCAAATGGAATAGAGGTAAATAAAACACTTTTTATGAAATGATTTTTATGAGATAAAGTTGTGTACGTTTATTCTACGATTTTAATAAATGAATAAAAATCCTAATTATGAAAGTTTTGTAATTCTGATACTCTACCATTGTAGACCAGAGCGAAGAAGGCCTTCTTGACGAGGAGGTGCGTGTCGAAAACGACCAATTTGGCACTGGTCGGTATTAGGTCGTAACATTTGTGAAACTTGAAGAACTTCACGAAAATCTGTGATTCATCCTCCTCTGAAAGTCCAAACAGTTCACAGTAGAGTAGAGCTTTTCGGTTTCGACGAAGCATTTTCTTTTCCTTTCTACGATGTCACAATGTTCTAACAATATTTACACGCTACTTTTTGAAACTTTTTCGTCACAACATAGTAATAAAGATGACAGATAGTAAAGTGTTCCTATTCTTTGCCATAGAAAAACCCTAACACGTTCGCTGTCCCTGACACTGAACCACTTCGCGTTTATTGATTTTTATCGTACACACGTTTCAGCCAGTGTCATTTCATCTTCAGACCGGGTCCTAGAGCTTTACGTAGGGTAGGTTATGGTGATGCAATATTTGGCGCCGAATCTGACTTTCTGGCGGCATCTTTAAATATTTAAAAAGATACCGATGGAAAAAAATGTTAGAAATGGCGTTTGAACGAATTCGATGCTATTTAGTAAATGAATTCCCTATTAAATTAATAATTAGATTGTGGATGTTTATGCAAATTCAAATTTTCATGAATTAAATGCATATTGATGTAGAGACTATTAATAACTTAATGAATGACCATTTATTGAAGTTTTATTGCTGAGTAAATCTTTCTCACTCGTTATTCCTATCTTCTAGACAGGGCTGCATTTATCATAAGAAGCATTAGGCGTAAGCCAGGGCACGCATTCTCTATGGAGTTACAATTTAAAACTTTGTTCTTTACAAGCAGAAATACAAAAATAGCCTACTGCAGGAAAATCCTTTAAAACATATCTCATTGTCTGAGTCTTTTAATAAAACATATATGTTTATTTTAACTGGGGAATTTAGTTATTAATTTTTCTAAAATTCAAATTTAAATTCATTTATTCTTATATTTTTTAAAATTCAAGTTTGAATTCATTTATTCTTATATTTTTTAAAATGCAAATATATGTATCAATGTTGTGTTGTTTTTATTCTCTAAAAATGGGTTATCATGAAAATGTCGACTTTTATTTTCAATAAACTTGAAAGAAGAATGTGCATGAATTTGATTCACTGGAATAGATTTGTTCTTTTGAGGGCTCGTAATAATATTGCGTATAGGGCCTCCAAAAGTATAAATGCGAGCCCGTTTCTAGAGAGCTGTTATGATACAGATCACAAGCGTAAGTACTTAATCAATCGTGCTCATGAGGGGTGATACGTTATGTAACGCTGAAGAGAGCCCTATTAAGTAATCAATTATACGATAACAAGGATCACTTTATTAGCAGCTAACCAGAAACCTTTACTAATGCCCTTTATTATATAAACATTTCGGTCAAATAAAAAATCAATCTCGTACACACGTCGATGTAAATATGAGATTGCAGTGATGTAACTTTCAGCAGCACGTCGTAATAAAAAAGGTGGCTGTAGGGTTGGAAACGCATAATACAAAATTCTATTATCAAAACAGAGTATGGTTCATGAAGTTTTCGACGGAGTTTTGTCGTAACAAATGCCAACATGAGACATAATGGAAATAAAAAGGGGTAAAATAAAACACTTTAGCATGTGTGTTAGCAGAAAGAGTAGACAGTTTTAAAAAGTGGAATATGGGATATTCGGAGCAATATAAAAAAGTGGAATGAAATAATACGCGAGTGAATTTCACTTCGTACAGTCGTAAGAAGAATAAGAATTGGATGATCAAATTATTTGATCGTGGTTCGAATATATATCTCTTGGTTTTCAAGGGGCTGTTCTATCAATTAAGATATTCAGGTCGTCGTCAGTTTCTTCTGGCTACTACTCTCTCTTCTAAGTACACTGACTACATATTCCACAGCTTGACCATCCTGCTAAATATACTACCAGTTAGAAAAATAGAATATATGTTTCATTTTTAACCACAAATTTAAAAATGAGAAATCCACAATCTCCAAATTTTTTCTCACAATCAGGAACTTGATTTTATAAAATAAACAATTTTGTTTATACTTCAAGCACCTGTATACCATACTCTAATATGTTGTAATATATTTGTATTGCTCGTTACATAGTTACTAAAACTACAGAATATTAACATGAATCACTATATATCGAATCACTGGTTCGCAATATTTTTTCTGTTAAAGCTGTTTTATTTATTCTCTTGCCAAGTACATGCTACCAGGGAAAAATCAATTACTTTCCTTCGTTACATTTTCTATACCGAAGTGACAGTTTTAAAAACAGAATACTATTAAAACACGAACAGCGTATTGATACGCGAAACTGAATCTCTGCATGTGTTTTAATACTGCGAACAGGATGAGCGAGCACTTTATGTTTCCTCCGCTTTGTCCATAACGAAAGGCAGCTTTTTCGAGAACGTGTGAAATCGCGGTGAATAGGGGAATGAGTGGAAGCAAAAAGAAGGCTGCAAGCAAAACCTCTCGTGGACGCAAATTCGTGAAATAAAAAGGCAGTAATGCTAGGAGAAAGAGAAATGGGAAGACAGCACAACGCTACAAGAAGAGGAGCATCGTTGTCAACGGTGCAAGTAGCGTTGTTCTATTCTCGTGCAGTCGAAGAAAATGAGTCAGAAACAGACAGAACGTGTCCGAGTAATCGATACTTTTGTTCTGAATGACAACCTTCGAAACTGGCTGTTTTGAACAGAGAAGTTTTTAACTACAGTTATACTGTTCAATCATGAAGACAGACAGTATCTACTAAAACTATTTTACTGTTAGTTCGCACTAAAATAGGATATAAAATATACAAAATTATTGAAATATCCAAAGATGCAGAAAACTGAATTTTATCTATTCTAGTAGTTGTTGTTATATGTTGTGTATAGTTGGACAGTAAATAGGAAAATTTTCAGAACTTATTTTATTATCTAAATTATTATTCATTTATTATTTAAACATTTTGGGATTTATTTTCGACAAAATGGATCAGAATATGGCGAATAATTCACAATTCTATTTCAATACTTAATTTTCAATATTATCGCTGTTTTTAAACGAGGAAGAGAATTTTTAATCCTGTTATCAACATTTCTGGTCACGCCTTCGTATTTTTGTGTTATCGTATTTTGAGTATCAAATCGTGATCAAAGATAATTACTTTTATGATAGGTATTAAATATGGACTATGTATTTATTTGTTCACGTTTTTTGATATTGCATTTCCGCGCGAATATAACTGTCTCGCAATGTAGACAGAACATTTATATTTTTTAATTGCTCCTCTATGTAGGACGAGGTTCTGCAATTCTATCAATCGATTTCCACACCGCCTCGAACATTTTAATTTCCCTTGCTTTTACGTTTCAGTTTTGTGTTACTTTCACGTGAAAAGTTAATATTTACTAGTGTTGTGTAACTACATACGGGACCTCTGATAGTGAATGAAAAATGTCGTTTGTCATAGTTATTTACAATTAATAAATTAAACATTCTTCATATTTTGAATCAATTAACCAATGAATATTACTAAAAATACCTATGATATCTAGAAATAATATGCAGGATCATGAAATATTTTTCTCTGTTCTGTTGTGAGAAGTCCAAGGTGAATGAAAAAGGTAGAAAAATCGCGTAGCAATCAACCTACTAAAAGAACAATTCTTCGAAACGATTAAGAGAAAATCCCATGCCCATAGTGACTAAAGAAAATCACTGAGGTACACACTGTAATTAATCGTTGCTTCATTCCAATATAAAATAACGTTGGAACTGAATTATTCATGAAGTACCAAGAAATTACGTGACAACGAGAATGATACAAATGGTTATTACGGTCCTGTGACATCCAATCATCGAGAGATCAAGTTTCATAGAATTCAAACTCCGATTAATACATTTTTCATTTTTTCCCTTTTATACACAGGTGACCTCAAGATCACAATTCGTACGCAATCACATTCGACTGTCGTCCGAGAGAAAAAAAGACTATCATTAACTAGTGACCCACTTCAAGATAAAGCTTTTCACACTATTATGAATCTTTTCATAAAATACCGTCTGAGATAGTCGTGCACGACAATGAGACTGGTAGATAAAAAGGAACGATGTCTACGACTTTCCTCGGATGACTGATAATTCTGTCGGCTCAGGAAATCTGCGGTTTTCGATGCAAAATAAAGAATGGTTGATATAAGTTAACTGTCACGTTAAATTCACTAAAAATTCTGTCACCTTGGCAGTGATTCTATTTTAAAGAAAAATTATTTTTAATTCATTTTCATACTTACTTTAAAATATTATCAATCACAATTGTGTAACTTATTGTTAGTTACAATCGTGTAATTGCAAAAGTATTTGCAATCCCACATCGACGAAAATACAATCGAACAACAAAGCAAAATTTCACTTACGGAATCCCTAAATGCAGAAACAATCTTATCACAGTGTAGACTCGTCAAATTGAAGATATACTTATACAAAGACTACAATCGATCAATATCCACCAAAAATACCCAAATCGTTCAGATACCGAAGAAAATCTATCCACGATTACATAATACGAATCAGAGGAAAAAAGCTATGGTTTACGTAATTTTTGCGTTGACAAAACTTCGAGACACTCGAAACTCGTACTACAATAAAAACGAAAATCGAACCTTAACACTGATGAAAGTAAAGACTCACTCTTTCCCCAGCTGCACCATATCATTCATTCATTCACGAGACTGCTTTAACATTCGCAATACCGGCAAGCAGAAACCTGTATACTCTACAAATTCCATTCAGTAATCAGCTAGGAACTCCACAACGAGCCTCACTTTACTAACACAGAGAGAAAAAGGAAACTGACTCTGCGATACGGTCAAAATAGGATTACAAGCTAGTTGTGCCTTGTGCCTTCGTGAAAGTGTATTGCGTGGAGCAACAAGCTAAGCGAAACGCATTTCCTACGACTAAATACAACTATGCTTCATGGAGAGGCCACTGATTACCACGGACGCGAGAAAGATGAGCTACGTCTAACACATTGGAAATCAATGACCTCAGCGTTGGGTCAGGTGATAGCTCTCATTAACCGAAGGCACATTTTAGTCATTTTTATACAGCAGTCAACTGTAGAATTGAGAACTAGTACTAGATAATAATAATAAGAAGAAGAAGAAAAAGAAGACTGTTGTCAGCAGTTAACTGTACAACTGAGAGCTAGTAATACATAATAATAAGAAGAAGAAGACTGGTGTCAGTTGAGGAATACACTGATCTCGAACGTGTTACGTGTTAGAAAATCACCGGTTCCCAAGCAGCAGCGAACTGATGCGATTGTGTGTAGGTAATGGCTGCCAGATAAAACGCGATCGCGTCGATTAAACGAGGATTAAACTGTTATTTCGTGAACCTTTACACTTGGGCACTTGTTTCACACGAAATTATCACTTGTAACATAGCCAGGGCACGACACAGATTAGGAAGAAGCTCATAGAAATCGGTGAAACGGTCACCGCGAGCATTCCGTGCAGAGATCATGAGGCTACTGACTGGCGAGGAGATTGTGTCGTACAGTGAAGCCTTCGTTGCTTGAACGAGCACGCGTTGCAAATATACCGAGCACAGAGAGACGGTAGAAGTGTTTGGAATCGCGTTCCCTTTAGTCGTAATCGCATTCTTCTAAGCGCCTCGTGAAAGTGATTTCTAATTTGGTAATTTTAGATCGAAGGGGGTACAGAATGGTCTTAAGTATTGTGGATTCTCAATTCGAAAGATGATTTTGTATAATTATATGTGAGTTCGTTGACGTTGAAGACTACTTAAATGTACGTATAATATTGCCTCGATATTAGTTTTATCTTTTATTCATTTCTTAACATCTTAATTAATCAAATTGAATTGCACTCTTGACAAACTCGATATCCATATTTACCTAATTTCCTTAATTTCAGATGCCATACCCTGACATTCAAATCTTTTCAAAATCTTCACCATTTAAATCTTCAAAAATTCTATACCTATAGTCCCATTAAAAATGTATGAACTCATAACTACCACTTCTTGTCATAAACTTGCCAATGAATCCTGAACCAATATCAAACCAACACTGTGTATCCTCTAAAGGAAGTTACCGTAGAAAACCTGCTGAACTGCATCTCGATTCACACTATTTTACAATTTCACTCGTGACAGCCTCCAAATCACCATTTCCTGACTCAACATTCAAATTGTCTATTCGCCAGCGTTAGATAAGAAACGTTCTTACGAACGAGTCGATTTGCATGCAAGGATGCAAGAGAGATCGTTGACCTGATGCAACGATTGCGTGGGAACGTGAATCGATGGCCCTGAAAATCGCTGTCTTGAGTTGCACTTTGTTCTTGAAACGAAATCACGAAGCCCACGTCTTCGCCCGACGACGCCACTCGATATCTACTTGTATTTTTTCGTTTTGTCAAATTAAATATAACTTCGGCGAGACCTTCGAGCTAGGAATGCCAGCCACCACAGCTACAGTCGTTACGTGAACTCTGTTCCGTCCAGGAAATTGCTATAATTCTGGGGCATCCCTGGAATTGAAGTGATTTACATGGGATCCCATTACCCTCTAATAGGATGACATTGTACTAGCTATAGTCGGTATGATCTACAGAACATGCAATTAGCCAGTCGAATCTTATTCGATCCTCGCCTTAACGATGATATTTAGTGAAGTATAGACTTTCCATTACACTACTTGGAGTTACTATTTTTTTTTTAAGTTAATTTATTCTACGTAGACTGTTTGGGTGCTCCGTGAGTTTAAACTTTGATTTTTATAAGTGAACGCAAAGGCGTCGAAGGACATCGGATGTAGGAAATCAATTATGCATACTCTAAATATAAATGCGAAGAACAATAGGATGACTCATGCAATTGTATCGAGCGGCATTTTTCGGCTCGTTAAAGACTGAATATCGATCTTTTTATTACTGATCTTGCTCCAGCGTTACTTTTACCATAAGTGCAACAGTGCACTTGCTGACCTCTGTTGCACTTTGCTTTTAACTAGTGTCGAAGACAGTAGTTTTCAAAAATATGAAGATCTGAATATTTCAAATAAGAGTATCACACGTGACAATAATTTACTATTTCTACAGCTAAATTTTTATCAAGAGAAGTAATAAAAAATTGCAGACCAGTAATATCAGAATTTTATCAAGGACCTAAGATCAGTCGATATAATATTTCCTCGCTACAATTTTCCCTGAAAAGTGGCAATTCTGCTTCAAAGCCGTCTAAATGTCAACAAGGATCGACGTCTGGCGGAAATACCTTTTTTGAGAATCCAAGCGAGCTCGTCTTCAAGGGGCGGATTCTCAACCTCGAACTCCTTGATGAGATCCTTCGAGTACACAGGATCGTCGTCCTGGCTCCACCAGGCGGCCGTGACCTGCCTCAACGTGGCACGGACTCCTTTAGAATTGGGGTAATAATGCAGGGCCAACATTATCCACCACTGTCATTTCTCGTAGCCGTACTTTTGGCCGAGTTGTTGTCTGTCTTCTCCACGATGTCATCGCCTCGAAAGTTGTGTTATTGCTTCACAAGCAAAGCTGTCGGTCCCAGTCTCTTCGAACGATCATTGTCCGACTTCCTTCTAACAACTTTGATCACCAACAAAGTTCTTGTCGCGTTGAACACTTTAGTCGCTCGTTACGTTTAACTGTCCTCTGATGCATGTTTCTGAATTGTCTTTTGCTGATTACTAATGGCTACATTAAAGATAGTGTGCTTGCAGATAGTTTAAAACTTTGAAAGTTTATGGAGCGCCATGTTCATGCTAATTTTCTTCACGTTCTGTTTTTAAATTTCCATTCACTTTATTTATCCAGATCTTCTCTTTAATTAGTCACTGGACGATCTCAGTTTTTGCAGTTCGAGCACTCGTGAAATTTAACGATCTCTCGTTTATGTGTTTATTCCTGTAAAGTTGAGGAATCGAATCGATTGCTCGAGTTGTCAGGTGAATTTGTCATTTTGATGGAGTATTCTTGAAAGAGCAAACCGAAATTCCTTCGATTCCTATGTAGCTAACAGTTCTCATTGGAGTTTCCTAAGGACTTAAAGGAGAGCTATATTTTTCCTGTCAAGTGGAATGCTCTACTTTCTTTTGAATTTTAACCGTATAGATGCAAAGTAGAAGGAAGATCCTGTTGTGTTACTTATACGTCAACATTAAATCTGCTATCCAATTTATCATTGAATCGCTTGATGTATCGTATATCTGATGTAATTTCATCTTTGGTAACGGAAAATTCTCAAGGATTCTTCGAGAGCAAGAGTGGATATCCGACTAGTTAATAGGAAAAATAAAGTTTGTTTCATAAAAGTACATTTTCCATTGGTAATAATTTAGAAGCCATGTGAAACACAAAACTAACGTATGCTGTTTTATTTTTTACAGGTAATTTAGAAGAAGGAGAAAAAGTGAAAATAAATTTCATTAAAAGAGTATTATTACAATAAAATATCTTTTAATATTTGATTAAAGAAAGTTCTAAACCGATCATTCTTACTACTTTGTCCATATTAGTGTTGGTGGCGACATCTACCACATACTAACTTGACCCAAAGAGTCTCATTGGAGCCTCAGAAGAATAATCTCTTCTCATACTGTCTAAAAACGGAATACACGTAATTTTGATAGCCTACATCCAACACCAATCGGTGATAGACAAGCAGATGACTGCTATAAAAAGTCAAGCGTAGAACGACGCAAAAGTAAATAATTCTCAGGAACTTAGGATTATATTCATCAACGAGGGGTCGATTTATTTACAGAAAATTTGCTGAATGTAACGAGTGGGTGGCATGTCTTACACATTAGGCTGAAATATGACGCAATAATTTATTACATGTACATTAGAAATAAATAACAATTCCAAATTCGTAGTACCTATAAAAGCTACCATTTTAATCCAAAATTCTGAACTATTCAATTTCGCCAAAAATACGAGGCAGCTTCAGCTATCTCAAAGATACCAATAATAAAATAAAGTCCTGAGCGATACACGAAACAGTTGAAACGTTAACATCAACGACGAAAACATAAACAGCGATCTACCCAAACTAGAATGAACTACGATGCAGTTTTAGAGACTATCGGTAATTTCGTGCAAGAAATCCTCCCAGAAGCTCGACTATAACGCAAGTGCCGCAAACATACGCCTTATAAATAGAATTGTTTTCGTCGCCAATCGGTGGGGACGTGACAGGTAATTGACAGTTGGTCCATTGCCCGGTCGTAAGGTGGTTACTCCTAGCACTATGCCTCCGTACCGATAAACTCACAAAATATTTTTCGTAACGACAGTCGTCAACATTAGCCTCCTACATCCGTCACTCATACGGTAAACAAGTAATCAAGCACAAAGAAAATTTGGCACGTCTTCACGAATTCTTCGAAGGAAGAAGCTCTGCATCAGCAAGAACCTCGCACATTTTTCCCAATCGATCGTAACTCAGAGGATCGAGGAAGCTAATCCCACCCACGGGACGAGCTCGATCGTCACAAGGAGGAATGGCAATCTGACGAAGAGGGAAAGAGCTTCCAGGGGGGGCATAAGTGCTCGATGGAGCCTCCCCGAAGATAAGCTTCACCTGACAACTCGAGAGCCGCGGAAGCGTCGCCTGAACGACCCGACCAGGGACCAGAAATCGACCTCTGACCGATCTGTCGCACGAGGTCCCTCAGCTCAGTCGCTGGCGAACCGAGCAACCGCCTTCGACTGATCGCTGGCTTCCTTCTGTTGCTGCTGCGCCGACCACCACCTCGTCGACGCTGCTCGTCATCGTCACGGACGATCGTGCCAAGAATAACTCCACACGAAATCTAGGCTTTCTTGCCAAGAAAAAAGTCCGCGCCGCGGACGATCTCCCCTTCTCGAGGGAACCCTTTCGAAGGTGTCCTCGCAGCGTGAGGTTTCGTTCGAATTATTCAATTCATAAGTGTCTAGTGTTCGAAGCTGGAACTGGGCAGATCGTGGTGGTCTTTGGATCAGCTCGAATCGCTCGAGTTGAAACTTGTTCGAACCGATCCCGTCTCGACGCTGCAACGCGCTGGCTCGATGGCAGCAATCGAGGCGCTCGAGCGAAGCTGGCGATCTACCAGCGAGGGGCTCGCCTGGCGAATTCCTCCTTTTACGACATTGCTTGAGTCGGTCGTATCGGCGCTTTCAAGGTGAAGTCAGTCAGTTAGGTGGTATCTTTTTTTCTTGGTCTTCTGTTTAGCTTGTTAGCGATGAGTGACTTCTTTGGTTAGGGACTTTCTTTTCTCGAATTTTTCAGGAGTGAGCTCTTCTTTTCTGGGCGAGGGAGAATTGGTGGTAACGATAATGGTGATTGGGTTCTATTGCGGTGAATAAAATAAGATGACAGTAAATGGAGGATAGATTGTAATTACGGTGAGGTTCAGCTTTTGGTTGACTAGTTCTGTTAATGTGATGCTGACCTCACTATTCACTCTAAATTGCTCAATCTTTATTACTGTCTTCTGTGTTCAGAAATTTATATCATTCACGTTGTTCCTTCAGTGCTTCTCTTTGTACATTAGACTGATTTGTTAGATAGTTATATAAAGTGTTTCCAAACATGAGATATTCTTAAATGATACGTCTGGATTAGGTCTTAGTCTGGGTTTTTAGTTATACGCTGTTTTGTATTACATAAAATAAATATAAGCTTTTTTCATTGCCTCCGTGTTTAGAACCTACTCTTCAAAAATGTCTCATGTTTGGAAACACCCTATACAGAGTGATCAGTTTAAGTGGATACCCTCTAATGGATGTTGGGAGGGTGAGGATTTCCAGGTAAACTGATCATCCTGTATATTCTTAGACTGCCAATTACTGTGTGCTGACTAATTACTGTGCTTCCCTTTTCATTTTTACATATAATATAAAATGCAGCGCTATTAAACTGAGAATATTTCTGTTTTCTTAACAAGATCAAATATTTTCTGTTTAATAATGCTACATCTTGTTATATGTGAAAATAAAAGAGGGGCACAGTAATTGGCATCTGCCCTTAATCTAGCTTTCAAGGTTCTTCAAATTTAAATCTCTGAAATTACGAGAAGGTATATTTTAATAATTGAAGAACGTACATACATAATGATACGTTCCACGTTAATTAGATGAATAATGGAAAGAGAGGTATCGATGACTACCTCTATATTTAGATTCCCTCGTGAGGTTAGTTAAGCAGCTTCGTGAATTTTCAATCCATGGTATTAAAGTTTATTAACAACCTCCGTTATCTAGCATGACCAACCACTGAGTCCGATCTATGGCATTTTAGTCATTTTCCACGCTAACAAAGTTCTCGGTCGAAGTTGAACCACACGTTCAACTAAAGCTGATCCCCTGTTACCGCGTGAAAGATCACCTAATCATTTATTAAAGCGATCCATTTGTTTCCCACCATGTTCAGCAATAAAGATTGAGCTACTCTTTCCAACTTAGGCGACTGTACAAAATCTCTGCTTTCGTTAATCTTCAACGACATTGAAAACAGTAGGTACCTATATTTTCTAATATCGTTAAAGTCTACAATATTTATCTAATATCTCAAATTTATCAATTATACATTTCCTTCTATTTTATTCTACTGTATTTTCCCCAATTTTATAAATTGAAATGTTTATTAATATTGAGTTTCATAGAAAGCATCTCGGATGAAAATGACCAACAATCTCTGGCACTCTGTCTTTTGTTTGCAAAACTCGTTATTGAAACACGGCGTTAAAATTAATGAAAGAAGGCGTTTTTAAATTATGATTCCTAAAGGTGTCGAAAGGATGTTACGAGCAAAGTAAAGAGACTCCTCATTAATAGAGCCAGTCCGCGCAGCGAAATGGGAGTAATTGAACGTAGTTTTGTAAATAGCAACCATGAAAAGGTTATTACGGAAATTGAAGAGACACACGAAAGCTCGATGATATTAAGTTACTTCGGAATTAATTGGAGCCGCAAATATCGATTGCTAACAAATTCTATTATCTCTTTTTTCCGTGTGACGAAGCAACCCAAGGACTACTGTCACATAATTTATGATCTGGAATTTGAACAAAATTGCAATCAATTTAAACTCAATTGTATATGGAAGCAATACTAATTCTATTATTATTATTGTCACCATCACTGTCCTAAATCTATGTAAAATATTTCTGACACTGTAACACAGGAAACCTTCAAGAAAGTTAGAAAATCATAAAAAGAATAATAACCCTTAAATTCTCTTAAGTAAAATTCGATCTAGAATACTATCAACCGCCTAGCAGTTATCGATTACTTCGGTTTAGCGAGAAGTACAGCTTGTGGCGAGCTGACGGTTTAATCGATGGCAGCCATTATCAAGATTATTATTACGCAGTACACGTCAGAATCCGTGTTGGCCGTATCGAAACGTTGGAAGAAACACTCACAGACCAGTTTATGTTCCATAGATATATTTTAGGTACCCTAACTCTTTTAAGTATCTCTACGTCAGGTGTTAAAAATAATTAAAAAAATTATTCAGAATAAATTAACCCTTAGGTCTAGTTACCGCGTGGACCTTTACTGCTTCTTCTCGAGGACGTCATAAAAATGTACGCTTACTGCTAATATCTAGAGTTCAGATTAACGTCTTGTTAGTGCTTACAATGGAATACGTAAATCACATAAATTAGCCAGCGCAGCGGTTGGCTGTACTAGCCGAGCTGAATGTACGTAAATACAATTTGCTTCCAGGGACTGCAACAGGTGACGCTATTACACCCTGTGGACAGTATCCATGTGTGATTTTGCATTATACGCGTTTCTGACAATTATATTCCTTTGCTTCAATTACTGATCTCTCCTTCGCAGAGAATCAAGGCACGATGCAGTCTTGATATATATTATAATTATCACATATTTCCTAATAATATTGAGTGTCAATTTATCTGTGCACGGATTTGTTAAAGATGTATTGATCGTTATGAGCAAACATTAAACCTGGAATTTTTCATTACGAAAATAGGAAACATACTATGACAAGAGGAGATTCCTAAGTGTAAAGGGTACTCTTTAGCGAGTTTCTGGCAATTTGTAAAATTTGCGAAGTCTTCCAATTTCCTACTATTTAAATTTTCAAGTTTTGCTAAAAGTCAGTTCGTGTTCAAAAAAGTCAAAGATAACTAATTTTATAAGAAGCAAAGAATAATATAAGCGAAACAATTTTGTAGAACAATATAAACTGTACTTGATACATCCCCATAAAGTTCGTTCACGTCCTTGTGAGTGGCAACATGGACGAGCAGACATTTTGAGTATCGGACGATTCCATTTTCCAATGGCTAAAACCTAGACCTCGACCCATATAGATGGATTATAAATAAACACTCCCTTGCGAGCAATGTTGTAGAAAATCGCGCAGAGATGTGTTTAATGCAGGGATACCTGCATGAATACTTTATGCAATATAATTACCCTTTAACTACCCTGGAGAATAGAACAGTTCTTTGAATTAACAATGTTGGAATAGGTATCTTGACTTCTCCATCGCCGTGTTCTAAAGTACACGTAGCTCGCATGCAAAAAGTTCTACATTTTGCACGAACAGACAATCGATATGAGTCACTCGCGACGAAGAGCGTACGTGCCAGTGTTCCAACACGAGAAATGAGTCGAGGAGTACGAAAATTCTATTATCCCCTTTCGCGGTTCCTGTATTATCGAACGCACCCCGCCCCATGACCTAGACCCGAATACAAATGTGCGAATGCGTCATAGAATGTAATCTCGCTGACCTTGTGTACTGGTAGCAGCTTATCTACACGGTTACGTTTTCCTACACCCTATACACACTCTCTTGTTTTCTTTGTGATCCTTCCATTTGTCTCTGGAGCCACTTGCACACCTGCACAGGTCACGCTACGACCTATGGTCATTGCTCTAAGAGTGCTTTGTCTCTTCTCTGGTTTATTGGTTTTTTCTTTAAGTTGGATATTTCTTTCTATTTTCTCTTTACTGTTTTTTCTTTCTGTGATATTGTAGTCAACGGTTTTATTGTAACTGTTAACATTTTTTATTAATTTTTTTTATTATTGTAGACTTAGGATTTGTACAGGTTAGAGTACAGTCAGGTTACTTGAATTCAAGTGTGCTAGTGCACATCAATCAAATATAATAGTGTATTTTAATTTTATGGCAAGGGAAAGTTGAAAGGACTTCAACGTCACTTGGAGCTTGAAAGAATATTTCAAGTCAAGTAAATAATAGCTTCGCGCTGTTCAAGATCTCCAAAATTGAATTCAAGTAGCTAGCCTAATCTGAATGAGTCTTTACAATTTCTTCTCTTGATTCCTCATTCAAAACACACTAGAATATCCCCACATAACGCGAACTTAAATCTCCATAAATTAGACAATGGAAACTTAATGACTTGTAGGTCATCAGAAAAGTGATTACAAAGGCAAACATTCCAGCGACCATAAAGCCACTCTCAATTACACAAGCCCCATCAAAATCAGTTGTAATAAGACAGTTCTTAAAAAGAGCAATCAAAGTAAAACAACAGTAAATTCTGAAGAATGAGATCAAATGGAAGCGTACGTTTCTATAAACTTTACTACATCTGCCAGTGGATCCCACCCCCAATGCTTTGCCCACAGCTCGCGATAAACAACTTGCCACGTACAGGGTGTTTCCATACATGTGGGACATTCTTAGAGGACAGGTTCTACGTACCCAGCCAGTGAAAACAGTTCACATAAATATATATATCCAGAAATGCATAGTTTTTTAGTTATACACAAAAGCTTTTTGCTTACAGGAAAATGTGAGACACTTTTGAAGAACAGATTCTAGATACAAAGACAATGCAAAAAGTTCAAATACACATATTCTCCAAACGCATAGTTCTTTAGTTACATACTATTTTATATTACATAAAACGCAGGCTCATTTCTTGCCTGCATGGTGTGCTATCCTCTTTAAGGTCCTACTAAACCCAGGAATATTCAGGCACGCAGTAATAGGACTTGAATGAGTGGCACACAGTGATAGGTCTTACAAAGAAAATATCACAGCGTACGCAATATAAAGTGGCATACAACTAAAAAACTAAGCATTTCTGGGCATACGTGCACATGAACTTTCTTCATTCTCTATCTTCATTCTTCATTCTCATCTAGAACATACCCTCCATAAATCTCCCACATGTTTGGAACCACCCTGTATTTCTCCAGCATTTTTTACCTCTCCATCGTCCACGTCTTGCTTCAATGTTTCTCTATCTATCTATCTATTATCGCCGTGTTTGGTCAGCGCGTGAATCAGCGAGGCTTCGACTCACCCTGGTTCCAAGCCTTCTCCAGATCCTCTGTCTGTTTCCGGTGCGCGGGGGCGAGCTGGACTCCCGGGAATTCATCGATCGCACCCCATACACCCACGACACGGGAGGAAGGATACTGGAGAACCGGGGAACCCAGTAACCACGATTTCAAGGGGGAATCTATCTAAACGGATCGTCGAGAGCACGTGGGAAGCGTTTCCTGGTTTGATTTAAAGCTCCAGCCCCTGCCCTGGGCTGGACCTGCGCGCGATCATCGTTTGATGTGCCTCACACCTCGTAGCAATTATGGAAACGCTGTTTTCAGCTCTTAAATGGAACATGAGTAAGAGGTTTCAACTTCTCGCAGATTCTGCGCTATTGACTGTTTAACCATCAGACTTTTTATTGAATTTATCGTTCAGATATGGTACTTCAATTTTTCTAGGTATAGACTGATGTTCTGTGGATGTTGTATTATATTCGTTAAATGCGTATTTATATTATTGCATTTATTGTCCAAAAATACTACCTATAGAAATTTCTCTTGACAGAGAGTTAGATTCTGTGGATTTTGTGAACATGTTTGTTGGATTTCTAGTGGTGTTTGAAATATTTTTTTTGTATTCGTAGCTGGGTCCGTATAGTTGTCAAAAGCTTACACGAATTGAATGTTCAATGTTACCTGTATATAAGGTGTATACAACAACAGGTGTCAGAAATTTTGAGGGGTGATTTTACATGTCAAATAGGACAAAAATTAAGAGTGATAGAAATTGCTGCAAAAATGTTGGATATTCGCTTGAAATGTTTGTCTGATTTAGGACTTATTCTACTGTCGCTGTGTACTAGGTCAGCCACAGCGTCAGTAGTGTAAGTCAGTAGAGTAAGCCTGACACATTTTACGTATATTTCAGGCATTTTCTCAAGAATCAATATTTCGAAAACGAAGTCCAAAACTCAATTTCACCTATCTTCATTTTTATCTTATTTTAGCATGTAGAACCACCCCTTAAAATTTCTGTCATCTGTCTTCGACCACTCTGCATATTATGACCGTGAACGTTAAGTTAAGGAATATTCTAATCGGTTTATCTTTATCCATCTTTGAGGATTATTAGATTTCTGTTTTTATGGGACTCGACATTCCTTTCCAGTTATTTTTAATCACTCTCATATAGGTATTTTCTGAGACTGTACATTACATACATGGAACTATAGAATTATACACGTGTAGATATTGAACAATGTGAAAATTTCTGACAATATGTACAAGGTTTCCATTTATCGTAAGAGGATTTCATTTTCATCTGATACTGCAGACAATACGAAAAACAAATTATTCTTCCTTTCAATTCAGTCCCCTTTAATTCCTATACGAGAGAACTTGTTAAAATTGGTAAAATGATTTAACTCTTTTTTTGGATACACTTATTTAACATAAAATTTGTAAGAGTTTCTTCCCTTTTTATCGAATAATTTGGCAATGAATATTATCTAACACAGTGTGTTATACATCGTTTCCAACATTTAAATTTAACAAAAGAAGAAAATTTATGCGTGCTGCGTCTTGAATGAGTTCAGCTAAAGAATTTTTAGTTTCCTTCGTATAACGAGATAAAACTATGACTGATAGCGAAAACTACGATCGTATAATTCATAGATTTGACACAACTACACCTAGCTAAGAATACAGAATTTATAAACTGATGTGAAAGAAAGTGCAATTTATTAGCAGACCGTGAAATTTAACGATCTATAACTCAGTTTAACTTCGTTCCGCGCCCCTTACTTACGCACTGACACTTATTTATAAATACGTTACCTGCTCCATCGATTTACCAGCTCTCCAGCTTTTCTAGGAAAGCTGCTCTCGCGGAACTATTCCATCACCATGTAAAGTGCTCGATTGTGCGAGCAAGAAAACGAGATGGGAACGCGACAGAAATTGATACACTCAGGGGAGAAAAAAGTCGAGAAGCTAGAAGAGTAATCTATTATGACAATGTTACCGAGTTTATGACCTCTTTATGGAGGAATTTGATGAAGCACTTGAAGAAATTTCAGTGTAACTAATATTCGAGTTCTGAGTAAAGAGGTATCGTTAATTTTCATTATTCGTATAGATTGTTCGTTTTTTGTGAACACATTGTGACATCGGTTCATTAAAAGTTTAAAAATGCTTCGAGATTGCTTAAAAAATTTATATGAATTGTATTTATGTAGTGAGTTTTCTGGGACTGATTGTATTTGAAATATTGTAGGAAGAAGAATTTTAAAAAATTATACTAGTTGTCCGTAGATACTTTATCTATGTTTATGAATTTTAACACTTCAGTCCCAGAAAATTATAATAATGTAGACAATCGATAGAACAAAACTTACCAAGATCAGAGAGCGAGACTTTCTCCAGGAAAGGATCTACAACAGGCAGCTGAAAAGTAAAATATATAAATCAATATTAAACCTTTATTATTAAATATATTTTTTAGAACATTTAAACATATTTTGAAGTATTTTTAAACTATTTTTGCTGTTTCTATATGTTTTTAGAAAATACTCAGTGAGAAAATATTGTATCGAGTTTCACATCAATTTATGAACTACTATGACCAGATTTCTATGGTGTGTATTCTACTGATTGATTAAAAAATTCAGTGACTATAGCTCTAGGAAATTACTAAAAAATCTACAAGGAAAATTAAAACGAATATTTCTGTATTAAACATGATGCAGAAGATTTTTAATTAAATAGGTATATTTTTTCAGATTTTTGATGTTATCCAATAATTTTGAATAGCAAATATCATATGATATGCATGAGAAATTTCAAAAGAAAAGCAATACCCAGCTCAATAGCTACACTCAATCTCCACTTTTCCCCCAAATCCTTCACAATCACAACCAACGATACAAAACGAGAAAGGAATAAGTACCAACGCCTTCTTCAACAGCGATTTCGGACTGAATGGCTGCCTCTTCTTCACGTTCGTCGTTATTTTCGTGTACCAACTGGACAAAATACCAGACGAACTGCTACTATGAGCCATAGGACTAGGAGTCTTGCTGACGCTTCCTGTCGGTTCGCTGGTTTGCCGTCGGAATAACATTTTTTCACCGAGATTCGATACGATATATTCTTCCAAACCAAATCAAACCTAAGAAAACCTCAAATTATTCGAACCACAGTAGAATCTCAAGGATCTCACGTCTTCTGAACGTCTTTCAACGAATTTTGCTCTGAGGCTCTTGGTCAAGAAACTTCCAAAAAACTTCGTTTATTCTCGGCGATCTGCTCGACTAATTTTCTAAGAAACTTCGTGGAAACTTTCAATTTTTACGATTCTTCAAACATTTTAAGGAACCTTCGAAGATCGTCAAGGGACGCCTGAAGTTCTCTGCGACTGTCGTCGGTCTTCCATCTGGGACGACGAGCATTTTTCTCTTGTTACATCATGATCGTTCCCCGGCGTGCTCTTCAGGTGGTCATCAGGAAGTAATTGAACATCGAGATCAGCAAGCAACAGATGAAACACATTTTAAGGGAGCAGTTCTAGCCTTCGACACCGAACGACAACGTGGATCGCACTTACACGTGGTTGGCACAGTCCCAGGGGTTCGACAGGTCACTTCGCGATTCAAATGTTCTTTTAATGGTCCCCAGAATCGAGGGAAATCGATGTTACGCTGTTTTCTGACGTGTCATCTGTAGACAGTACAGAAACAACGCTTGCTGGGTTGTTTGAACGAAAATACAATCTCTCCTTGGTATATGCCACTAATTATGAATTAGTATCTAAGTGAACACTCTAAAAAATTGAATTTATCAATCACTTTGTAAGGTAAACCGAAGCAACACTAAATAAGTGAAATCCACTTTCACAATTATCAAGACAATATAGCCTCGTCGTTACATTTCCTATAGATTGAAACTATTGAAACTAAAAGAGTTTTATTTACACGAGCCCTGATATTCTGTATTCTTTTTAAGACCAAAGTAAGATACAACGAGTATCAGTTGACCTCGAAAATGTGTCCAATATAAACCTGCCATTGGAGCAGAGAGCCTATATCGAGTAAGGACTGTACCTAAGGAAAGCAGTCCATCGTCGAGTTACACTGTTGCACAATCGTGGTATTGCATCAGGAACACCGTAAGTCCGAGAAACTATTATAGTCGTCGATTCGACGATGAACAAAGAGGAACAGAGCGATATCGCAAGAGGATTTTGATTTCGCCACGAGTTTCTTGGATGCACTGTGCGTCTCTGAAGAACGGACGAACGATTCGAGTATCGTGGATGCTTATACTGGCATTGAACCGCGATGACTACCGCCCCTGAATACGAATCGAATGCAGTTGGGTATAGGAAAATGACTGCTCCTTTTCAGGCGCCTCGGGGATGATCTTTGTGCTTGATAGCGAGAACTGATCGATAGTTTCTGTGAAAAAAGAGACGACCTTTCAGTATGGACTGAAAATTGTAGATACTATTTTGGGGGAGGTCACTTGTATTGCTTTCTTGGAAAGTAGAAGCTACGTTTTCTTTTATTTTATACGGAGACAATGAAAGTATCAATCATTAACGAATTAGATAAGAGTGCCAATTAGTGTTTGCTGACCTTTTTATAAGACGAGATAAAAGGTATTTAAAAAGATTCATAATTTATAGAAATATTTTTCATTCTCAGTGTCAATTCAAAATTAATAAAATAATCTTCGAAAATAGATCATACTGTAGTAAGTATACCAATTTACTAGTTTTCATTTTGATTGCTTTTCTAGTTTTAATATCAATACCTCTGGACTGAATAATGTAAACACGTTAAGATTCTTTTATTGCAACTGGAGTTGAGTAAACTGTGTTTTAGATTCTCAGCTATTCCAATTGTCTAAACGTGAGAGGATTACAATTAACTATAACGTAGAAAGAGCTTGTTGTAAGTATGTAGTAGTCATCAAAAACCATCTAAAGGCTTCATAAGAATGACAATTTCTATTCATGAAGCTATTTAACTACTCAGTTGCAGAGACCATAGTTAATTATTCCAATCACGTAGAAGAGGACTCACGGATTTGAAAAAATTCGCGCCAGTGAATTAATCATGAAAATATGTAAGTCACGTTACATACAGATGTGTAGATATAGTATATGATAATGTTGTCAATTGTAATGCATCCCTAAAGTTCACAAGAAATTGTCTTACACAATAAAGTTACAAAAAGTACCAAAATTAAATTATTTTCTTACTTGTTCTCGTGGAACTTAAGCCATAAAATAAGTAGTCTACTAAAAATAATCAAATTAGTGTTTAAGAAAACAAGAATTTACATACACTCTGGAATCTCTACTCATGTTAACCTGGTCAATCAAAGTCCTACTATACTAGAAACATCAGAGCAGTGAACAATAATTACTATAACTCTCTGTAAATACCAAAAATAAGTCCACTTTTAATACAGACTAACTTAGAGCCCAGTATTGTACACCAAATCATTGAAATCTCTCTCAAAAACTCGTAACTTAACCCTCAGTGTCCTAACCCTCAACTATCATCCCCCTGAGTCTCCCTGAATTTACCTCATAAAATCCACCAACTTCCTCGTACGTCCTGCGCAATTTCTACGAACTGTCGCATACATTCGTAAGCGATAAATAGCGACTAAAGCAGAGGCATAACAACGACACGTACATACATGTATATCGTCCGAGCGAATCGCTGCCAATTTGAAAATCTAATCGGACGCGAAATATCCCAGGCATGAGGGTTCCCTAATCGGTCGAATAACTCGCGGAGGAGGATGTTAAAAATGCGAAAAGGCGAATTACATGCGGTGAACGCGCGAGAAACTGGCGTTCGACGTGAATCAGCCATCAACCTGGCGGGCCCTCGTTTTCTTTCCACGAGCGTTGCTCTTTTTCCAACTGGCGCGCGACTGAAGTCGATTCGATCCGTGCCGAGAATAGTAATACCGTAGATAGCCATACAAGACGCATGTAACGAGTACAATAAACGAACGCACGATAGAGCAAGCTAGGCGCCAACAATCACGATCAACCTGTGTATATTTCACTGACGGGCTTTCTAGCTGAGTAACTTTCCAAAGTGCCTCGTGAAAATCCCTCTAGTGTCTCGAAAGACTGGAAGAGAAACGTCGGGACAAACGTGAAATCACTTAGGGCAAAGTCGACAAGCCATGGACGCATATCGTTTAGGTATGCAAAAGATGACACGACTGGGAAAATGCGATTTTTTAGTTATCACCAAGGATCAGTTTGATAAATACACTTCTAATTACAGGAAAAATTTTCTAGTTATGTAACGAAATTGTAGAGTTCTCTCCAGAGAACTATTTTAGTATAAATTATAAATTCTTTAAATATGTATATAGTCTTAATAAAAAAATTCAAAATGTTGGATTTATCGATAAAATAAGTGATAGATACAACTTTTTAAAAATTTTCCTTGATAAATCATTTCTGATCATTTCTCGAAGAGATCGTAAACATTCGACGAAATTTTTTGGAATATGAGACCGGTTATTTGAAACCTTGCCAAATGTCAACTAAATGAATATTTACGATCGTTAGATTATTTTGTGGATGCTGAGATATCTTGCTATGGACTATCGACAGCATGTGCCAATGGTAAATTTAGAATTTAGTTACAGACTGTCGTTACTCCGAAATATATCTTGATGGAAGGATAATTTGTAGTTTGATATGAAGGATTGCCACTTTACGCAACTGTTGATTTTGAAACGATTACAAGTTACGATTACATATATCTTTGCTGACTCCAAGCTTGAAAAGGGCCAAAAGAGGCGCTTCTAAAAATAATATACCAGCCTCTGGCGCGTATTCAACCAAGCCTATTGAACATCGACTATCGATGAATAAAATAGTTGGGAATTGTTAGAAATATCGAGGCATGCTCGTCGATAGAACCTCGAAGCTTCATAACACTTGTTGCAAAGCAGTTTACAAGCCCTTTTCAATTTTCTCACGCTCTTCAAAGGTGTCAGAAACGTGCCTGTACAGTGTTTTTCATATAAAAATAAGACTATCACTCACAGTCACTGGTACGATTATTTGCATCATATAATTCATTTCTGAAGAATATTCCATCCATTTTGAATTGACATTGAAAAAAAATAATAAAAAAGAATATAATAGAAAATAAAAAAGTAATTTTAATATGGCACCTGTTCTGCTAACTCTCATTAAAAATTCCTATTAACACGTTGAGCTTTACGCCGATTTTGCTAAGTCCACTGCTGGTCCCCAGAAAGCCACGCCGCGTTCAACGTGTTAACGTCATTACAGTCCTGTAAAGTGCCAGAACAGGTAAAGCATTAATCACTCTGTAGTCAGAACGACTCACTTGATTTGACAATGAAAGTTCCCGTGACTTCACGGTTTTCGAATGAATCGTTAGCACGCAATTAAACTAAAAGGGATACAGCACTATTAACGAACAGGTTGATTACGACCTGATTACATGAAAACTTCTATCTTCCTGCTGGCGAGCTTCTCATGGACTTACAGACCTATAATATCACACAGAGAACGAGATGAAATTGAAATCCAAGATAGTAACAAACAGTCAAATCCAGGGATATCGAAATTACACGGTTAGAGCTTTCGTCGAGTAAAACACAGATTATGTGGCAGGTCTACTAATGCTTCGATCAAACCTGTAGACTTGAGACAAGTCTGGAGTTAAATGAGACACCCACGCGTGAATTCCATCAATGTGCCGTGGCCAGTGTAAATGACACGAGAATCGTTATCTGCGAGCACGACATTTTCAGATCACTGACGGGAAATACCCGTTCTGCGATGAGAAAGGCTCTTGAACTCGCAACGAGAAGAAGCGAAGAAAGGAAAATTTATGAACGTGGGATTTAGAATCGTGAATCAAGTTCTTGAGAGACTGGATATAAACTAGGAAATGATGAGAGAACAATTTTTTCCCAGCAAAATAGTTATAGGAAGTCAATATGAATTATTCAGAAGCTAAGTGTATTATATTTACTATAATACTGATTGGAAACTGATTCTACTTGATGTATCTGGGTCTGACTTGGGACTTATTCTACTTTGCTGTGTCTGACCTGACTAGTACACATCGCCAGTAGAATATGTACCAAGTCAGACTCGTTTCACTCGAAATTAATGTACATTTTCTTAGTAATTAATAACTCTGGAACGAAGCATGGAACATATTTTCATCATTTTTGGTTTTCGTGTTATTTTAGCGTATAAAATCACATCTAGAAATTTCTGTTACCTATCATCGAACAACCAGCATACAATAGATGCACGAGTAGTACACAGAAGTTAAATAAAAAACGTTTCATCCTCCGTCGCTTAGTTTCTATTCGATCAATCAGAAACTCTGAATCACGGTACGTATAGTCAACAGTAGAGAGCACTCGAAGTTGTAAATCAGCTGATGTGGTAAACAGAAACGATTCCCGAGGGTTTGACCCAATAGCAGACCGAAGTCCCAGAAGTGTGCATATACGATACTTCATTTTCAAAGTTCTAGGAAGAAAAACGTTAAAATTTGTTGACTGATATTAGTTTACTCGAGAAGTTATTTCCTACCATACAATTCACTTCATACTGAAAAACTCGGGACCCTTTTATTTACGTTTAATAGCAGTTGTTGCGATGAAATACTTTTCGAAATTTAATCAACAGGAACTAATTCACAAAGCAAATACTTTACACATTTCTAAACTAGATTTCAATCACGTTTTTTCAGGACCTTTGTTCACCCATTTGATCCAATAATAAAAAAGGTGCATTGATTTACTTTGGTTTTATTTGATCTCCAACTTTATGTTTTCTGTATTCAGAACTATGTGAATTTATCGTTACGCGAAAAATATTGTGCAATAAAATTATTTATGAAACTATACGATAAACGAAATTCTTTTTCCACACGAACGTGCGTCGCGCAAATTTACTTTTGCTGATATACATTATTAAACGAATTCCAGCGTATACTGGTCGACGGATATTTTTGCTACAAAATTTACGTCTCTGCAAATTTGTCAACCGTTTGCCAGATAGTGGAATACTATTCGATGGCGTCGCTGTTCTTGCGACAGAATCACTACTGACAATATCTAAATATACATCCACGAGGAAAATGTTTACAAACCGGTCAGAGCAAACACTGTCGAGTGCATAAAGATAGACACTCGGAATTAATCGACGACAACGTGAAAAAATGTAAATTTTCCTGGGATCCGCGTGCCACAACATAATAACAATATCAACAAAAATACTTATGCGTGACTATCGCTGAAACAATTTTATCTTCTCTGGTATCTAACCGAGCCTTCGTATCTACCACAGGCTTTAAAAATTCTCTTCTTTTTAAACGATGAAAGAACACAACCGAGTACAGAAATAAGAAAATTTCAAATTCTGAGAATCAATACTCGATATCGAGTAAAATTTAATTAAACAGAAGCTAAACAAAAATTGGTTTTTAAAGGTCTCTGTAGTTATAAGACAAAATAACGTACATCACATTGAAAAAGAGATGAATTTTTGATTTAATTGAAGATTACAAGGTGGAAAGTATAATCTCGATATAAGTAAATAGGATTAAAGGCTCTTTTTTATTTAAAAAAGTAATAAATATATATAATAACATGCAAGTTCAGAATATGTATAGAAACAAGATTCAAAAAGTTCGAACGTAGATATCTCGAAAATAGAAAAATGTGACTTGCGTCATTTTGCCTTACAACCACAGACACAGCTTCTATATCATACACATAGACCTCCCCTATCACAAATTAAAATATTACCACATATGAAGTTCACACTCTGTACTCATGAAGAATCCTAAAAACCTTAATTTTAGTCTGAGAAGTCTCACTACTCCTCACTAAATCCCCTACCACTATCTACAGAACGCATCTCTTAATTTAAAAAAAGAAATAAGCACACTGATAAATCTTAAAAACCGCTCACGAATCCTCAATTTCACCCGAATATACCGAAACTCCCCGACTCCCAAGCAGAGAGGCCCATAGACAACAATTTCACTCCGAAACGTCGCGTAATTAATAAACTTCAGCAAGCCAAGGGAAACGAGCACATCCGGCAGGCTTCAATATTCCCCGGCAGCGAGTCAGCGGAGCACTGTCCCACGAGCGCAACAATTTCAGCACGCAACAATGTCAGACAGCGGCGGAGCAGTCGTTCGCTCGACACGTCTCTAGCAACAAGTGTTCGCCGACGTCCATCGGTAACGAGCCGCACCGAGGACTGCCGCGTCGAAGCCTCGGGGAGCAGCGTTTCCCAGGGATCGACGGTCCTAACAGCTCGATCCACACTGACCTAGCGCACCGTCGTTCGGCTTGACGTCCTATCAGCGTCTGAAACTGTGACAAACGTCGGCTTCGCCTACAGCGGACGAAAATGACGCAACCTCGCGACCGCGACTTTCTCTTCGCGAGAACGACCAACTTAGACGTTTTGTCCGCGTGTCAGAGCATCCTGTTAAGTATCCCCTAGATGATGAGACTTGACTCGAGGCTGTGCTCGTGGATGGGATGGGACTGGACTATTTTCAATCGTTCTGAGTCTTTTATTCGATTTTTCGAGAGGCGGAGATTTGAGATATAGTAGGAGATGCATTGACTGGGATTGGAATATAAAGAGGTTCTGTTTTGGTTGTGGGTAGAGTGGATGCGTTTTCTGGTGAATTGGTGTGGGTCTGAGGAATATGTATTTGAAGTAGTTTATGCTATTAAATTTCATTTAATTATAAGGTAACTTAACTAAAGTTCTATTGTTCTAATCAAATGAAGAGAAAAGTATAAGATCCTGTGGAAAAGTTAATTTTGATATAAATGGACTTGGGTCACTGTGGTTTTGAGGTACAGAACTATTTGTCATACAAGGGGACAAGTTAAAATATAGACATTAGAAGGTCAGCTTGTCAGAAAACGCGTTCACTGTAACTGCAGCCTTAGGATTGTGTATATAGGATTTAATGATAATAAGGGTACAGTAGACCATCGATTAAGAGTTCAACAGTGAAGTGATAGTACTTTGACGAAGAAAATAAAACTAATTATAATACCAAGAGCTTCAGTTTTGGATCTCGTGATAGCTTGGATGATCGTGGTTCTACTGTGATTCCTAATTGTCTTGAACCCATCACTTGCTTCGAGCCTCTGTTGTCTGCTTCCTACATGGGGAGAGTCAAAACGATTCCAAGTGATCTGGCCCTACAACTAGCTACGAGACGTGCCTCGAGGTCTCAACGAGGATGCTTTATGGCCCAGTACATGCATTCGTTCTTTGGACGTAAGGCATTCGTACGATGCCCGAATTTCGGTTCGAAATACCTACTACAGTTTATATCTAACACTGCACATATACAGTTTGCCTAAAAATACAGCGTGATAAATTGAGGCTTCGCGTAAGTGCCACCTAATATAAACAAATAACAGATCGTGGTCCTGCAAGAAGCTGAAGCTCTCATCCTCCACTATTCCTATCACTTCATTTCTCTAATACCCCAAAGCATGTTCACTCTACTCTCTGCTCAATTTCACAATCACACTACATTTCTACTGTACTCCACCTCTTCCTCCAACAACACAGCGAATTTTCTGAAGACACGACGCAGGTCGTTTTGTCTCTCAACCACAGAATTAATCAGTCATTACACGCAACTGTGCACGACGTTCTACCACAAAGTTCCCATATGTCCCACAAGCAGCTACGTACACCAGTCCTACAGGAGCCCTCTTTTGTCAGCTGAGACTCCCATGACAACCCACCCCTATCGACCTGTCTACTAAAGTTTCGACGCTGTCGAGGGAACCTCGTGTTGGAAACTGGCACCTGGACTTGACCAGAGTGTGGCTTCACCTTGAACTGCACTGACCTAAATCACTGTTCGAATTAGTCGTCACAGATCGTCGACTCGCACGTTAGATGACTGTCCACGCGAGGTCGATAGAACTGGAAGGGATCGAAGTCAGGTTCGATAGAGGCGAGTTCTTCGGTAGACTCGCTGGATCTCGGTGATCCTGGAGGCAAGGATGCAGGGATCAGGGAGCCTCGAAGATGATCGTCTTCGAGATGGGGCTCAGAGGCAAGGGCTTCTCGTGACGGAAGACGACACCAGCACGGTCGCCCGTAGCGAACTGGATCGGCTTCGAGCCGGCGGTACTCCGCGACACGTTGTGCGAATTTACGGCGCATTGGCTGTGCGCGCGCGACACCCGAACGAATGCAATTTTACGGAGTTTCGAATCGTCTCTTGCGAATGTCACGTGCGCTCTGAGGACCTCTGCTGATGAGGGGATCGAGGATTTTTAGGCAAATGTATCTATGTTTTCATAAATAGAGCAGAGAATGTAGAAGATGAATAAAGATCTGTTTCAGTCTCTGAATATTAAGTAGGTCCCACGCAGCACAGAGACGTCTTAAAAACGACTTAAAGACGTTCAGACAAAAAATAGACGCCTCTAAGACGTCCAAAAACGTAAGTCTTTAAGCAGTCCACGTAGTGTGTCTTTAAAACGTCTTATGGGCGTAAATTTCGCAAGTCTTTGAGACGTTCGGGCATAAAAAGGTCAACGAAATGGTGCACCATAATTTTAGAAAAAGAAGTTTCTTAAATAATTTCAACAGAATTGTAATAACTTGATCACTCACTGTGTATCTTCCAGTTAGTATCAGAGTTGGGAAACTATCTGAAATAAATCAATGATAGGGTGACAAGTAACATCTGGAAGTGAAGAAATATGTTCAACATATGGGAAAATATCAGTGTTGACATATTGCTCTTTTTGGTCATATAGTATTTGTGGGGCTTGTTGAGGAGTGATGAATCAGGAAAGTGATTGACACACGGAGAGATATGAAATTGAACTTTTAGAGATATGAAAGTTCTCTATTTTTTTTTTTTTTTTAGAAGCATACAATCTCAGGCCACAGCAGAACTTTCATTATTTAATGGAGTTATTGTTCGTTATCTGAATATTCTACCACGTCTTTTTGAAATATTCTTGCGTCATTGTGTGCACATTGAATGAAAAATATTATTGGCTAAAATCGAGGTCGATAACCTTCGCTACAGTTAACAATAAAGAACAATGAAACTCGTATTTTGTAAACTATATTAGTTGACTACTTTTGTCAATAACATTTTTGAACAGTTATAATTATGGGCAAGTTTCAGGAGTGAACATCTATTGATTATAATCACTATTACTAACCATTTTAATATTGTTCATATCATGTAGTTTCATTGCAAAGCTGGACATTCGACTTTTGGAAGACAACGTAAAACGAGCAATAAATTACACCGCGGAACGATGCATAAATTGCAGCTGCCCGTTTGAAGGTTGTTTTCTCGAACACGATCGAATATCGATTATCTAAACACCGATGAAGGGCATTTCTGCCTATCTCTGCGTTCGATAATTCAACTGCGAACAATCACCTGCATTTTACCTTTCGTATAGACAACGATTTACGACCGTTCGAGCTTTGCATTTACACAATGAATGTTTCTGTAAACACTGCTTAGCATATTTGGAAAAAAAAACACGAAAATAATCTTTATCAGGCAAATTATACAACTTGTTAACAATATATATCGTGCGTAATAGATAACGTTTCATGACAAACAAACAGAACAAGAATCAGTTGAGACTTTGGCAATTTTATCGCAGTGTGATTTTGCGCAAAGTGAAATTTCAAGAAATCAGTTATTACTAAAATAAATCTCTAAGACTGTATTTTCTATCCGAATACGATATATTTAGTAAAAATTCTATTAAGTTACTTTCTACAGTGTTCGACAACAGGTGTCAGAAACTTTAAGGGGAGATTCTACGTGTCAAAAGAGGACGAAAATCAAGAACGATAAAATTGTGTTTAAGGCTCCATTTCATAGCTTTTCATTATTACAAAAATGTCTAAAACTCGTATGAAATGTGTCTGATTTGAGGCTTATTCTACTGCCTGCTGGCAGTAGTCGGGTCAGACGCAGCGAAGTCAGTAGAATAAGTCCAAAGTCAGACACATTTCACGCGTTATTTAAGCGTTCCTAAGAATTAACATAGAAACGAAGCCTGAAACGCAATTTTATCTATCTTCATTTTCCTCTTATTTTAGCACATAGAATCATCTCTTAAAATGTCTAAGATTTGTCATCGAATACCCTCTATATATTTTTAAATACCGTTTATTATTTCGACTCCTTTTACTTCTACTTCATTTTATGTCTTTCTCCGTAAAATATTCGTAAAATATAAATTATATTCACTTCAAAATAGAACTAAATTCTAATGAAAAAATTTGGGATTTGCAGGAGGTAGAAGCAGTTTTTATCTAAACGTTACATAACAAAATGGTGACAAACACATCCGAGGTACAACATTCAGCAACATCCCAACGTGTGAATGGCCTTCGTATGGCGTTTGTAACGCACCACAGAGTGCAACTGGTTTTTTATCTACTGCAGTCGTTCATCCGTAGTTATTCGAGCGATAAGGTTCGATAAGCCCACAGACAAGCGCTCTGTAACCATGGATGCGAGTACAGAAAGCAGAAAAGAGACGTAAAAAATACCAGACAATTGCAGATTTACAATTTTTTTTGTTAAGCCTACATCACACTTTGAAAACTACATCAACAGCTGGAGCAGAAGATTGAACTTGTTCCTGAATAAAATAGAAGGAGTGAGAATAGAAACAAAATACAGTATAGAGAATAAGAAATTCTATACTCCTGAGTAATAATTTCTGCAACTATTTGTAAATCTATCCATCATTGCTTCCTCGTTGCGCAATCATTTCGATTCGCGTTCTTGACGAAGATCCAAAAATGCAATTTAGAATAACGTGAAATCCTCATTCACTACTCCACACTAAAAGCACTTATCAGTTTATGCATGTACCTTCTCTATATTTCCCTCGGCTAGAAACACATGAATAATTTCCATTTAGTGATTTAACATGTTTCATAAAAGACATAGAAAAGTAGTGATTGTACAATGTTGAAACAAGAGGAATAACTTCAGCAACAAAGCTGGTTTGGTTTTATAAAGTTTGAATAAGCGAATACCAATTTACTGGTAATCTGCCAAAACGTGTCAATTCGGATTTGTTCCCTGGGTCGAAGTAAATTTAAGTGGACGTTGTGGCTTGTCATTGTCAGACCAGCTCGAGGAGCACGTGTAGATTATGTAAATTCATGCGCACGTGTTACCGAATTGTGAGGGTACCAGGTATAGAAATACGACAAAAGCTTTATGCAGAGGTAAAGTTTCACGATTCAATAGCTTACATCTACATTAACAACGGCAAAACCTGGCTAGGTTCTGACTGCTAGTATTAAAATTAACGTATAATCCAACTATTCTGTCATACAGATATTAGTTTAAATAAGCTTGTTGCATACCTTCTTAGACGTCTTAGACTACTTTATAATAGTGATATCTAGTATAATATTTAACTATATTTATGATAATTGAGCCAATCATTTACCAAATCGGTTAATTCAACAAAATAAAATTACTTATATGTATTTTAATTGTAACAAGAAGTAGATTTGTAAACTATAAAAGATTGAAATGTCATTCTGTTTCTTAAGTAGCAAGTAAATTAATCGATTCTACTTAATTCGTCTGATTTCTAACCTACTGCAGAGCTAATGGACTTAAAATGACCAAGAGAATTATATTCGATCATGAAAAGTAAGAATTTATGACCATCCTCATCTGTTGGAACATCTGTCGGTAAAAAAGTATTAAACCTAATGGTGGTAGAAAGAAAATTTACTTTATTCACAGTTGTTGTCGATAAAGAAGTTCCTGAACAAATACCACAGACTCTAAATATTCCTAATCCTTCTGAATGATTACTTGGCATTTATCTACTTTAAGATTTTTTTAATGTTTTTAAAAGGAGATCTGTGGAATATTGATTTCATCTATTTCTCTGTGTACCTGCTCTCTTAATAAGTTCCTTGTGGTAAAACCACCGATCAGATAATAGCTTTGAGACTTCGCCGGTAATATTGGCGGTGATACTAAAATGATAATGGGGTGCTAGCACCCTAAAAATCAGGGACAGAAAAATACATAGGATGTTAGGTCTATTATTATCTAGTCGGTGCTAATACCACAGACTAGTATAGAAGATCACTGTATATACTCTTTTGTATCGGTATCATAATTTTGATTCTTACCATTCATGGCGCTGCACTCTTATATTATACACGGTCGATAACGTTGAGCGTGACACAAAAATGGTAATGGGTCTTTAGAGGAGCTCAATAATGTGGGATAGAAAAAGGCATTTGCTCAATCTGTTGTGTACATATAGACTCGTTTGCGTTAAGCGACAATACAGTTTAAGACGCTTCCGTTTTTATCGACTATCGCGTCATACTTATCGACTGTTGGTTAGCTAAATTCCTAAAGAAGCTTATTTGATAAAAGGGGTGAGATAATTAACAAGTACATTATCAACGTAGACCTTTTCACTTAAACGTTTTAACGTGGACACGTATAATGAGATGCATAGAAAAAAAAGTAACCTCGACCTAGTTGGCAGCATGATAAAAACGGGTATAGGAAAGACACTCTCCTATTCTAGAGGTTCGGGTGAATTCCTCCCTCTTTTACATTTCGAGCTTTCATCGTGACCTAGTTTATTCCTCTCACTTTTCGTGAAATCGATATGTGCAGACGGTATACATGCAATAAATCGTTAGGAGAGGGGGAAGCGCAAGAAAGCCCAGGGAAACGAACCCAAACACAGAGATTGCATCTCTGCTCAGCTTTCCTGATCAAAGGATGAACCTTTCGATGAAAACGAGGATGTTACGCACTCTCAGATAATGGTTACCATCGACTCTATCAGAAAATATAGAGGCACCTCTTGATTAGAATAATTACAAAGCTGACACAAATGAAAGAATTAAGTAGTTTTTATGAACATGGCTCTTAACTTTTGTCTTATAAATAATTAAAATGAAAATATAAAAATATGAGAAAATATACAAATTTGAAAATATTTATATACTAGATGAACTTAACAAACTTTTAGTTTAGATACTTTAGAACTGTTATTATATAATTAATAGTTGAATTTAGCTATGGTTGAACAAAACATATTAAATATGATCCTCAATTTATGCTCAATTTTATACTATGCACCATCTTCTATGTTTACAGATAAATAGAGAAGCTGGTTACTAGGCTTCCTGGTACGACAACAGATGGCGCTCAAATAATGCAGTGGGGGTAGCTTAAATAAGCTTCGAAAAGTCACTTGCTTTTAGTTTGACTATAGGCACTAAGACTATTGTTCTCCCGAAAGGATCGAGCTTGAAATAACAACCTAAATATCACTCAGTTTCAGCGATTGCAGCTTCGGAGTACTAAGAAAGATAACACGTAGGTGTCTTCAAACACCGACTGAAAATTTAACGTAAATAAAGTCGCTTATACCAACGAAAATTCTACTACGACCTAGATTACTGTTTCCTCCACGCTTCAAGAATCTCTGGCATAAGCATAAAGCGCAAATTCAAGTTTCAGTACTTAGGACAACGTAGGACTCGCGGAGAAAGTTACACAGCTAATCTACTTTAAAACAAAACAAGTATTCAGTAAACTCCGTCGAAAGCGTCGAAACGACTATCTTATTATTCAGAAACAGGCCAAATTACAGCTTTACACAGCACATACTTTCCAGTTTATTAACAAAATTCGTGTTGCTTATCCCTGCCCCTGTGTAAACCTTAATTAGGAAGCACTGAATTTTTCAATGAAAAGGAGATCAACACACCATAAAATTCGATGTGGTCGCGTGCTCTCCCTTCAAAAATAATGTCCCCCAAGATGTGAGCATAAAAGTCGACCCAAACAGCCAGGAGGAGCGTACTAAATTTCTTCGAAACTAATTAAAGTTTGGAAAACACGAAAACTCACCCCTCTTGCGTCCCTGAAGAGGATGGCGGCGTGTACTGGGTCCAGACAGGCATCAGATGCTCTGTGTGGAATCGCTGGTGTGCCCAAAGAGAATCTCCTCGCGCCAGGATCCAGAGAATTCCTTCTTAGCGCTCCTGCAATTAGTTCATCATCATTATTCTCTGTTTAGGTGAATTTTACACATTCTCACTTTGGATAGGTATGCACTTGGGATGATTCATCCACAGCAGGGTTGCCAGGTTGCGGGATAAAATGTCTCAATGATGTCATAGAATAGAAGAAGGGTACTGCAGAATATCTGACTACATTGTCTGCGGTATCTTCATTCTTCTATTCTATAACGTCACTGTAAGACATTTTATCTTGCGATCTGGCTACCCTGATTGCCAGGAGATTCTTCATTGGCGTAGAGAATTAGAATATTGGATTGTTAATGGGGAGTAGAGAGGGAATAAGTTAGAGTCGTTGGTCGATCCCTGCCAACATTCCCTCTTTACTCCCTAGTATGTCATGTATCTGTGACGTAACTAATTCTCTGCGTTAGTGAAGAATTTTCTGGCAACCTTGAATTCCACAGTGAACGTAAAAGATGAAAGCTGGAGTAGTTGCATCAGTTCAATAGTTGAATTCCTTTCACTAGTTCTGTATGTGAAAGCCAACCTGACCCAAGTAATCCTTTTTTGTTATTTTTCAAGAGAGAAAATCATCCATATCTTAACATAATATTTGAAGTAGTTTATACTATTAAATCTTCTTTACTTATAACGTAACATAAATGTATTCTTGTTCTGCTAAAATGAAGAAAAAAGCAATAAGACGCTGCATAAAACCTAATTTCGAAAAAAATGAACTACGATTAATCTGGCTCTCAGGTGAGTAGGTACAAAGTTTTCAAATAAATCTGAATGACTAACCTCAGCTGTTCACTTTTTTCACTGTCAATGAATCATCCATGCATTTCATCAAAAGGTAGAGACCGGCTCTACTTCCTTCAGTATTCATTTTAGACGTCCAGTCAAGATGAAATGCAGATGAGAACAATTTTTACACTTTTCATTGTGGATGATTCATCCACATCCAAAGTGTAACGTTTAAATTTGCTTTTAGGTGAAAATTCAAGAAGATTGAGATCGGCGACGAATCGAGTGTCTGATATCGCGATGAAAGCGCGTAAGCGAGGGAAAGAGTCGAGTGCTCGCCGCAAGGAGCATGACATATCGTTCGTGGTACAATTCGAATCGCGAGAGATAGTGTGTGGATCAATTAAAATCTTCGGCAACTCTTTTTTTTTCTTCTGCCCTGGCCAGCTTTTGTCCATCAGCGAGATGCAATCGTTGCTTGGCTGGGATTGAGCCAAGCAGAGTTACAGCGCTGACCTTAACTTGTTACAGTTTAACGCAATTTATGGGCAGACGTGCACAATCTTTTATATAGCGTTACGTAAAACGTGACTCGCCATGTTATTTACATTTCCATTGCGTGCACGTTTCGAATGTGTCCGAGTTCACGTCTGACTCATCGAACGATACTTTTTTCATGTTTTCGTGCGAGCCCACGCCACACGGCTCGCGACAACGAAATCGGTGAGACGTGCGCAGAACACTTCTTGGATTCATATTTGTAGTAATTATTTGCAGCATCATTTTTAACAGAAATTTACTCACAAACCTATTGATTAAAATTAAGGGCAATAGAAAACGGAGTTACAATTCATTGACTTGTGATACTTCAATCGCGAGGATGCACAATCTGGATATAAAAGTTTGGTTTATCGTAGTTTCAGCCAATAATAAGCTCGCAGAAGCTTGAAATTTGATATCAATTATATCACGAAATAATAATATTTCGCTTACGCTGTTATTACAGATAAATACAACTTTGTTATTGTAATTTGAATAAATTTAGATTGACTGACCCGATTATTATCGTGCGCCACAGAAGAGATATAAAAATGTTGACCTTCCAAGCAAGTGTTTATCGAAAGTTTCGCGTGTGAAGTACTGTGAATGTGAGCTTCACCATATTTCGCTTGCACAGTATTTTTTTGAACATGCCAAATCTGTTGAAAAACGAATACTATGGGCACGTGTTAGCGACGTTGGAATACTGATCCTTCCGGTGTCGCGCACCCGAAACGTGCTTAACTCAACAAGCACGTGTTTTGCAAAATAAACTTTTTCCTCAGCCCAAGGCGTCGACTATTCGACCGTAGTCACACGAAACCGGAATTTGTTTCCAGTTACAAAAGTAGCCACCATCCATTTTTACTTCCACCTCAACCGAAAGCTATTTCAGAGCTTCTAACGTTTATTTAACAAACAAGCTCGCACGGTGAAATTCGTCGAAATGATTTTATAATTAAGTAGATACTTAACTAGCTCGTCTGTGACCTAAGCCAATGATAGTTAAATAAATAGAAAAAACAGACTTTTATTTTTTACGTTGAAAACTGTCCAAACGACAGAAATTTCTGGATATTATTTTTTATCTTTTACATGTTTGAAGAATATCGAACTTTTCTCGATAAATATGTAGCAATAAAAGTTCAAAGAAATAATATATTTTCATCTACCTGATACTTATCGTTTTTAGTTTGTCATATATACCAAATTAGGTATGTTAAAATTAAGTTTTATTTCACTAACCCTTATTGTCAGTTATGTGCACATTACTAATTATATTCTGTAATCTATGACAAAGCTGTATAATTACTATCCTTACAATTCGTTGGTAGTGAAATAGATATCAGTTACAGAAAATCAACAATTTAAACAAAAGAGGTCCTCAAACGAACGACTAATATTATACCAGAGAATCCTCAGAAAGGATCCTCACAAAGGCCCCAGCACATTTTCAATTTGAAACTCTCTACAAGAATATTTCTTCCTTCCATTTTGCATTCGTATCTCTCAGCTGACATTTCATCCCACGACTACCTAATTGACGTTCTAAATCAATTCTACCTTGGATACATTTAATTTCTTCCTCGATGTTTCCCCTGCTGAATTTGATCGGTATCAAGAATAAACGAGCAAAGAAAACAAAAATCGCGATAATAAATCAGCTCTGACAGTAAAGTATAAGCGTCGCTCTTTTCGTTAGAACGTCTGACTAATGAAAAATTAAAACGTCACACCGACGCAAAAATTCACAGTGATGCCTCGAGAGACCCAGCACATCGCGATTTGTTTTTCTCGTGACGAAGGTCAATGGTGCACGTTCCAACGATTAAATCCGCTTCCTCAGCTCGAAACGTTACCGTGATATCCCTCGGTTTATCGACGGTATTTATTTCCTTCGTGCATTCCCATCCACGATATCCCAGCGCGACGACGTTACGGGACTGACGATCCTCCACGTCGAACGATAGACAAGCCGTCTGTGTACTGATACATCGTACCGATAAATATTATAATCTATTGTAGACTCTCCGATAGGAATCTGTCATGTCAGCGAACTCAACGTACATACGTTTCAAATAATCTCTCATTTATTTCACTGATCTTCCATGACTTCCTAGTTGCAGTTGTATAGAGAGTATCGAAGTTGAAGATTACATCGTTAAAAATATTATATGAAAATTAAGATACAAAATACAAAAAATACAAAAATGACATAAAATCGTTAAATATGATTTTGTTCGTTATATAATACTGTGACGTGAGATATTTGAAAATTTTCTAAGTTATATTTCTTAAATCCTTCACCAAGACTCATTAAAATGAAAGCGTTACACTTGAGATGCTTTCCTCTTCCAATTAGGAAAAATGGACCTTGCAGTTTACCAGAGAAAACTTCTTTCTTCTGACCTCACGACCAGTCAGTTTGTAGAAAGTTGAGAACTCTGAAAGACGACTTCAAATTATTGTCACTTTTAAGAAGGAAGATAACTGAATGCTTCTTGGACTAAGAGTGACGAGGAGTCTTCAAAGGGCAGAAAAGTAAGCGACGCTGGTTAACATGGACAGTTGCTGATAACTGAAAGGGTCACCCGACACCTGAAGAACCTTAGCTCAGGTAGGTTTGATATAGAAACTTTAAACTCAGATTACACCTAAACGTCGATGAATATGTCAGTTCTCTAACGTAGGAAAGAACTTTCTCGTATCTGACATGGTTTGGATAAAAATACACGAAACTACGCGCCAGTAATTTTCGAGTACCCGCATAAGTCTCTATATTCATGTTCTAAATGACCTTGCATGTAACCTTTCATCTCTTTTACTCTTAATCTTTATTTCTTCGAAATTCCTTTCATCAGTTAAACAATTATTTGCTATTAAAATACTTTAATAAAAACTCCGAGTGGAAATTTTATTTTATCGATTGAAAAGATTGCTTACCCAGTTGGTGCAATAATTAAATTCTTTAACTAGGTTCGAAGTATCTAGACTGAAAGATAGAACAATGCAATATACCAAATAGAATGGCTAAAAACAAAGATAATTAAATATCTATGTGAATAGCTGTACTTAATCAAGTGTAACTTCTAAGAATAGGTGTACAGTATCAGAAATATATCTGAGAGCACACTGAATGAATAAAAAATCAAAGATGGTTGTTTGACATCGAGAATGAAAGAGAGAAACCACTACAACGGGACAACCAATTCAACATAATTGAGTCAATAAAAGGACGATGTTTTCTTTTTTAAGTAAACAACGAATCGCTTGGGCTTTATTGATTGCTCGTAAAACAATCTGTTTTCCCTTTGCCAAGAACCAATACCAAACTTCTGATAAATAGATCCACCACTTTCTAAATATACAAAATTTAAAAAAAAGTACATAAATTCAATTACGCTCATTGTAGTCAATACAGATCACACGAGCATTATGTAACATAAATACTTAGTATTCAGTACATCTCGAATTACGATAATTTGTTTGTCTTCAATACTATGTAACCTTTCGAGGATAAACTTTGCTCTTCGCGATATGCAGTTCAAATGATGCGAAACTCAAACAAACAATTACTCATTGATGAATAAAGTTTCTTCGTATAGTATATTACACTACCTTAATAGCCTTTAATGGCTGCGTTTGGTAATAACTGGAAATATTAGATGAGCTGGACGCTGCACAGGAACGCAGACGCATCGAATGCACTTTTCAATTAGCGTCGCCTGTACCATGAATTTTGCAACGATAACATGTGCTCCTGGATGCAAACACTAAACGGCATCGATTAATCGCGTTTGCCATAATATCACACATCGCACTCCGTTGTTCTCCAAGGGAATACATAACAATTGCGCGCGAGACAAAATGTCACATCAAGACGATACAATTATCTTGCATCGGTGCAGTCAGACGAAGAACGCTAACGAGATACGTAACGAGTATCAATCACAAGTGCTCCAGAAGAAAAAAATAGTAGAAGAAAAAAATAGGAGAAGACAAAAAGTGTTAGAAGAAAGAAAAAACACGATCGACAGTGCATGAAAAACATAATAAAATTTATGCAAAAATGGTTGCATCATAGAACATAATAGCGAGATTACTGACGTTAGATTACGCTAAATCTAATGTTTTAAACATAGTTGCTCATACTTGAAATAACCTAGCACCTCTGTCTTCCTGTTTTTTCCATCTTAATATGCAGCAGATAAATATAACTCGTTCTAGAGTTAATATAAGTATATTTTTCATTTCCTTTGCATAATGCCTCTACAAGTGAAAATTTCTAGAGATGGAGCAGTGTATGCAACACTGTTCCTAATAAATAGGCGAAATTCGGTTTCTATTACACTAGGATTTGGCTACCAGTGTTCTAGATCACTGATGAGCCCCTAATGCGATCCCATACATAATTCGGCAAAGGTTTGACCCTGTTTCACCACCACGCGCGGCACCATCAATCTCTCCACTCGTTCGTGAAGTTCCTAGCATTATGAAGTGCTTCATAAAATTAATAAACGCTCGTTCGGCGGGCTTCTTCGCGCGGCCATCGGCTGCATACGTTGCAGCTGCAACGAACGCCGTCGTCCATTGACGCAGTTCCTTTGAAGCCGTTTGACTCGATGATCCAAGGCCGACGTTTATGCTCGCCGCCTAAAATAACTCGACTTCTTCGCGAATGACAATAATTAATATTTCCTATCGATTGTTGACGTCTCTGACGTTAGAAGCGGGGTTCTTAGAAGCGGGGTAGTGGGAGTCGTCAGGATTCAAGATCGTACGCTGATGATAATTCATGATCTTCGTTTTGGTTATTTCGAAACGATTCCAGAAACCAGAAGGAACGAAAAATCGTTTGTAATCGATCATATTTAATCATTTGCAGAACTATCACCTACGCATTTTCAAGAAACACACTACTGTAAACGATTTATATTGATGTTATTATTATAGTGGAGGTAATGTGACAGCATGAACTTCTATGAAATAATAATGAAAATTTGAATATTTGAAAATTTAGAAATTTGAATATTTGAAAATTTAAAAATTTGAATATTTGAAAATTGGAATATTTGAAAATTTAAAAATTTGAATATTTGAAAATTTAAAAATTTAAAAATTTGAATATTTGAAAATTTGAATATTTGAAAATTTGAAAAATTGAATATTTCAACAATTGCAAAATTTGCAAAATTACAAAAAGGTATCAAATTTACTCTAGTAAATTATGTATTAAAAATATCATAAATAAGCCCTACTCAGCCACTTCATCATGTGGATTCAAGATCCTACATACTGCCAATATTTTGTGTAACATATAACAGAACACATTGTAAATATCATATTTCATAACCAAATAACACAGACCCTGCCTGGCTTGTAATATCAGGCATTTGACAACAACTTTCTAAACATATAACAGTCCTGAATCACGGCTGACATGAACGTAATACTGTCCAACTTGGCACGACGAAATACCGTGAGAAATTACAGTCTTCGATCGTCACCAAAACAAATTGCATAACCAAACCCAGACGAATCATTAACATAAGAAATTTGCCAACATTTCGGCATCATAGGTCTTTACTAGTTCCTAAAAAAAATAGTTGAAGAATATCACCAAAAAACTCCTCACGCCACAAAATTTGAAATTTCCACTGAAATTCCAAAGGCCAAAGGAGCCACTAATTATGAAAGTGATCCAGGTGAAAAATTGTAAGAAGTTAAATTTATCATTTATTTGAAACAGTACCTAAATCGATATACCAAATGACTGATAAATTCAACTTTTCTCGGACTTCCACCTCAAACCACTTCCCTAATCACCAGCACAGTTATTTCCCCCTCAAAAGAGGATCCCCAAACCCTGCCTGAAAACTCCAAGCTAACTTATCTCGGTTACCTTGCCTGAGTATGCTTTCGTAGATCCTGTAAGTGGTCTCACAGTCAGCGTCCCTGAGACTCGGGATCCGCGCACCTCCATCCAAACTCTGGCTCCTATTCCTGAACTCCTGCTGCTCGTCCCTCTTCCTCGGTGGGTCTTGGCATTCGCTTTGTCTTCTGATATGGCCCAACCTTCGGCCAAACTGTCGTATCATCTCCTGAATACTGTGATGATGGTGGTGGTGGTGTTTTTCATGGTCCCCTGTAGGGCTGAGCGACGTGGGGGACGCTCTGCCATTGCTGCCCTGATGCTGCTGGTGCACATGATGAATATGGTGCAGGGGATGGTGGTGATGGTGGCTCTGATGATGATGGCTGCTCCCGTGGATCGTGTGGTAGACGGAGTGATGGTGTATGGTCGAGCTGTGATTCGAGGAATTCGAGCCATGAGATGAGCCGTAGGACGTCGAGGACCCGTAAGAGTAGGTCGAGCTGACGGACCCTCGGGAGATTCGTTTCGGCATGTGCTTCTGGCCCAACAGCTCGCAGAGGAACTTGGTGTCGTGGTGTCTGGTGTCCGAGGCGGACGAGCTTTTCGAGTCCTGGTGATGGTGCGCGGTGGTCCTCGAGTCGCCGTTGTGGGAGCCGTGGTGCGACAACAGATGACTGATCCCGTGCATCTCGATAAACACCGATTCCCGCCTTCGCTTCTCTGTGCACGTCGACGCGGAACAATTCGGTACGCCCCGGGCGTGACTCGACGATCGATCTCGAATCGTTCACGAGGCGTGGAAGACTGAAGAGTGTATCGATGCCAGTAAAACTGTGGAAAATAGTGCAGGGCTATTGATATGGAAGAGATGACAACAGTCCAAGTTCTTGGAGTCGCGAGACCGACGATATCGATTACATGAATCCAGTTATGGCAATTCGATGCACACTGCGGCCGAATTTATGAGCAGAGTTAAATGTGACGCTCACTTTCTAAGGGGACCACCTTGGCGATTTGTGGAATTCATCAAATTGAACTCCCCAATGCACTTGTTTATGCGTATGGTCTATAGTTTAGGAGATACTGGTAATTAAAAATAATCCTCACGCTTTACTCTCTTTAAAGATTTAAAGGTTTGATTATTGAAATAAATAAATATATGAATGTTTGAATATTTGGCTACTTGAGAGCTTGGATACTTGAAAATTTGAGAATTTGAATACTTGAGAATTTGAATATTTGAGAATTTAAATATTTGAGTATTTGAACATTTGAACATTTGAATACTTGAGAATTTGAATATTTGAGAATTTAAATATTTGAATATTTGAATACCTGAGAATTTGAATATTTGAGAAGTTAAATATTTGAGTATTTGAACATTTGAATATTCAAAAATTCGAATATTTGAATATTTGTAAATTTAATACTTCCTAAATCTTCAGATCTTTCAAAAGGACAAGGTGCATGGAACAACTTTAATTAATAATGTCTCGAAAATGATTGGCCATGTACCTCCCAAAGAAGAAGTAGCCATACTTCACTTTGGAAGTTCTACAAATATATAGTATATATATATATAGTGAATATTCATTAAAAAGTGAGCGTTACATTGGAGGTGATCTCCTTTCGAGCCCAAAGAAAATACGCGTTAACTGGTTGTTAATTGTGAAACTCGAACACAGTATCCTCAGATTTACTTGCTCTTGCAACTTTGCCCAATGTCTGCAAATAGCAATGGATTAATGTAATCGACAAATACGTTGCTTGTTGAAGATCAAATTTGTTTCGCATCGCTAAATTTAAACGAGGTTCAAACGCTTACTGCTTACCGCTTCCAACGCAAAACAAACTGTATTGGTCCAAATTATGCGGAAACTAAACATCGTTTGTCAAGACACGATCCATGTAAGATAAAATCGTGACTATGATACATATTTACAATATTATTTTTGCAATATATTCTATATATACTTTTGTACATTAAACAGAAAATTCATTTTTAAGTAGAAAAAAGAGTGTTTGTGCTTCAAAAAAGCTGCCCGAATCGATTTTTGGCAACGCCAACGATCAGGAATTCTACAAGCAAGAATCTTGCAAAATGGCTACGTATACATGTACACGCATCTGGCAAGATTACAAAATCGCACTTTCGATTGATGCCATTAATACGAAGAATGTTAAATCTCGTTCCACCTTTGATGAAAGATAATATCACTACATTCAAGAATTCGTACTACATATATTGATCCTTAAGCTCATTCATGTTATGGACACTCAATTACGACAGTTCCCACGTAGATTTCGCTGCCTTAGAATACAGCTTTCCAAGCAATATTCGCACAGCAGAGAACTATTTAAGCCCGCTTTTGTCTTCGTGCTAGAACTATTTAGTTCAATTAATATCGATCAAGTTCCCATCGACGTCCTTATTAACTTTGTTGCTAAGCAACGTTCGTCGATGTTCGAGATTCGATTGGAAGAGGCTGAAGACGAGATGCACGCGTAAAGAAACGAAATACATAATGCGTTCCACGTCAGGCTAAAGGCTGAACAAACAGATGCACGAGGAACGATTACTTAACCACATGTTATGGTGCTGGGATTGAAGTGCCGAGCACATCCTCGGCCTAGGTCTAAATTATAATTCAGGAGGAAACGTTTAACACACGCGACTGATTGTGAGATTAGAGGAAGTAGTCAGAGAGATACCAATTATCGAGTTGTTTCTACGAGAACGATTCTACGAGTACGTCTCGTTTCTGCTATCCAAAATCGATTTTCCGAGGCGATATTACTGAAAATCTATTCTTAAGGAGTTGCATAAAATTGGAGATCTACGCTAAACATAGTTTCTTTTTCTCCTCTTTTTTTCTAGCGAAATTGAAGCGCTTGAACTACATATATTTACAAAAGCTTTCCACATCTCTTACAGCACAAACATATTACCATTCCTCCCAGAAATTAATTATTATTCTAAATTGCTTGGAACCGAGCTTTCAACCCACCTTCTATAAACAACACAGAAAGAGAGAAACCAATTGGCCTCTGAAGTTTGTAATTCTAAAGGCAAAATGCAACTCCTAAAGGAGATATTATAAAGCAAAAAAGAAAGTTTGCAATCGCCAGACTGCGAATTTTGATGCATTTATGGAAATGTTAAGCATGTAAAACGTTTCAAAATTCATATAATATTAAAAATATACAAAATATGAAAAGTGAACCTAGAAGATGAAGCAAATTTTGATTTTAGTTCCATTTCTCTAACAATGTCTAATATGAAATTGCGTAAAAATTCACAGTGTAGTAATCGCATAGCGATGGTTACGAGTATGTATCGAATTTGGTCCCCTTCGAGTCACTGATGCCTCTAGGTTCCTGTTATCAGTGAGCTGAAGTCACGTCATCGACCTTCCGGCCATAGAACACTTGAATCGTCCCGATTTTGACAACGGGGTCGTCGATGTGGCAAATTTCGGGGCTGTGGGTGGGAAACTGGGTCATATCGATTGACTGTCTCCCTCATTCTCGAGGAGTGCACGCTCAAAGAAATTATTATAGCTCTACTTCTTTCCCTCTTTTGTTCGACGAGATGAGGGGGAAAAATTGGTGGCCGTGTTTAAGACAAGGAACTCGGGCAACGATACCAAAAACAGAGTTCAGGGAACGTGATTTTTCGTTTCAGCCATCCTCGTCTTCCTTTTACTACATGCAACTATTCCACAGGATCATAATAGCGAGGAAAATGAAATCCTTTGTTACTTCTGACTTTGTACGAAGTAACATGGAACATGTTACATCGAAGAAGTAAATATTCGATGTAGGATTTAAATAGAGAAAAGTATTACAATCTGAATTATAATGAAGAAAGACGAATAATCTGGAATGTTTAGTTCAGTTTTATTTTGTTGGACTTGTGCAGAAGAAGAATTAATTAATGCTTCAGTTGAAGACTCTAAGAAAAAAGTAATTAGTATGGTGATAAGCGCAGTTGCTAGGTTCAAATCATGATGACGTTCGTGAAGTTATTATTTTTCTGATCACGCACAGCTTTTGTAACGGAAACGATCAACTCATTCACGAAACTATGCTGCAAAAGAATACGTTATTTCGAGGACATAAAAATGAGGGTTCTTAATGATAAATAATTTTCGATAATATTCTTAGGGAATATTAAAACACAACATTGTATTGGAATATTAAATAGCGAAGTATTTGCAACCTATATTTCTTAAGAATTTCTAGGATATATAAAAGTTAGTTGTTTTTTTGAGGGGTGAATTAAAAAAGGATAGTATTTATTTTCTGCCTCCTTTTATTTTTTGCATTTGAATATTCTGCAAAAGTTTAAATTTAATTTAAACGTAACGAGGAAATACTCCATTTCTGTGTCTATGTATTATTATGCTTTTGCATTCACACCTACATTTTTTCTGCCATGCTGCGGAATTTACTGTGCTTTCCCCATGGGTTCTTAACGATCGATGACAATTCCCCTTTCGACGCAATTTCTACAGGGTCCCAGCGCCAACCCGAAGGCGCATGGAGACCTATCACGAATTATTGCTTCCCAAATCCTAATGAAGTTAAGGGAAATTGGAAATCTAACTACTTCGATAATTCGGTAAATGTGAATTTCAGCAAGAATAATTTTATACGAATATTGTAAAACTTGAACCTAGTATATATTTCACCATTAAATATTCTTTTCCCGAATAAATTAATCTACAAATTCTCCCTTGTAAATTTGTGCTCATAATGAACCAAATTTATTAATGTCAAATAATATGTCTTTTAATTAAATTTAATCAATGAAACTGCGTTATACTTCCATGTTTAATAATAATGATTATTAATGATTTACTAAAGTTGATATAAGAGAATATCGAATACTAATAATATATAAATTAGAAATTATTAATTAGTATTATTATTATTATATTAGAAGTACCAAATTTTCATAAAATAACTCGGTAATACAATCTCGCAATATCAATTAATCTTCATACACATTTTAATAAAAATTTGCTTCTGTAGATTTAAGAGAATATTGAGCATGTGATTAATCATTTTGAACAGCATAATCATTAAACAGGTCCATTCGTTATAAAACTCCAGGATTCAGAAATTCTTAATACTCTGAAACTTTTTAATGCTTTACTTGCTGAGCTCGTTCTTCAGTGTATCTCACTTTCCAACTGAAACGATCATAAATTCTGTTTACCATACTCTGCATCTGTTCAATGTTTCCTCGTCATCCCTCGTTATTAACAGAGAATTCCAGATATAACTTGGTACCTTTGAAATTGCGCAAGTTTCTCAATAAAGAGAAGTGGTCGATTTATGCACTTAAGTGAATGGACCGCGAATCAAACACCCCACAAAATAAACGAAACCATTTCCATGTCACATCCCACAGATGGTTATTCAATCCAGATATATTAACATTTGTCGCTCATGTTAGTGCGTATCAAACCACGCTACGAAATTGTGGGCACCCCGTGCGGCTCAGCAGTTTGTATAAAATACACAGGGTGTTCCAGAATAGGTAGTACCGACAGAAAAGAAGTACTTCTACATAAATGAAATAAGGAAAAAATATAAAGTAAAATTCTTTAATTTTTTTGTTGAGAAAATTGAGTTTCAATTTTAACCGAGGACAAGTATATCGAAGTACAGTTTCAGGGGTTTAAGATACAAACAGGGAAAGGGGAATGCTTCTAGCCTATAACAAAGACAGTCAATGGTCAGTGAATGTTCCCCTTCCTCCATGTATCCTTCAAAACCTGATCAGAATTCAAACATAATTTTCTCGAAAACGAAGCACAACGTCCAAAAATTGTATTCTATATTTTCGACCTACTTTTTCATATAGAATCACTAGTTTTCCATTTACGTCGCCAGTTTTGGAAAAGCCTGTAGAAAATTGCACTAGGAGCTTGTGTGCACCCCGTGAAGCATATTAAAGATTTTCTAAAATATAGAATGCCTCGGTGGGTGGTAATTACTCGAGTAGGTGGTCCCCTAATCTCTAGGAATATAGACTGCAACCCACAGCCAAGATCGACTTTTGACCTAGACCAACAACCGAGCTGCTACAAAGGTTAGAATCGTACAGTGGACAGCGTGATGGAGGCAAGTTCAAAGGAACTATAAATACCTACGTCAGTTCATCAAGTAACGTGCCACGAGACAAGTTTATGCATACTTGCTGGTTTGGTACGGGAGTTCATCGAATTGACCTTTAAAATGTCACACACAATGCGGTTACATTGTGAAACACGTTACTGTTCTCAAGCAAACTCATCATCTGTGGCAAGTGCAGGCGTCAATTATATTCGATTCAACAATGAGCAGCTCGATACACATTGAGTCCCAGTTCGTTCAATCGTGTCCCAAGAGATATGTACCAATGTTTTCCTGCGCGAAACGGTAGAAACTGAATTACCGATTTTCAACGATCGAAGATCGAATAACAATTATATGTATATATGTATAAATATGTATATACGTAAGCAGAATTAGTGTGTGTCAAATATACTACAACACACAATTCTTTTTGATCGAGTGATATGTAGGTATGTAAATACCAACAATTAATGTGCAGTTCCTTCTGTCAGAGTTTCAGTTTTCTCATAACTAGTGGGATACGCAGGGTGAGAATGACGATACAGTGCAAATGAATAAACTCAGAATGACGTTGAAAGTCTACTTAACATAAAAGAATAAAAAATGCCCCCACGAAATGTCGGTCGCAAAAAAGAGAAGATGACAAACTTTTCAAACCACACAATTCAAAGGTATAAAGAGCTGCAAATCATTTCCTTAAAGCCGTATGTAATGAGTAATAATAAATAACCATATCGGTCATTTTAATTGCTTTTGTAATTCTCCCGTTAACATTAATGTTACAAGAAGATTGAATAATTACGTTACGTGGAGCTACATAATCCACGTACTCTGTCTCGATACATTATTAATATATTTAAGTGGAAAAGCAATCTTTAGTCTGAAATAATATTAATTAACGTCTCTCCAGAGTATTTTACTTGTCACAAAAATTGCTAATTAAAATTCTACTTAATCATTAGGAAACTAATCTCTATTGACTACCTTTAGTCGAAGGATTATGACCCACCTAAAACTATTTAGATAATTAACTAAATTTCCAAGTCCACTCATAATAATTCTAAGCATATCACGCCTTAAAAAATTGATCTGACACTTAAAAGTATTATTCGTCTTCCACAAGAAGTCCTCTGGTACGCATTAGGTATAATGGTTTTCAGGAGACTTCTCATGGGGCGCAAATAATACCTACTACCCTACCACCCATTCTATTCTTTCATGCAACACGTTCAATCGTGTACAAATATCGTATTCCTTTACTCCGATAACTCACAAGCGAGATTGAAATTTGTTAACAAGATGAACCTTAACGAGATCACCGCGCGTAACCTTGACTATTACGCAATTGCTTCACCCTCGCTCATTGCGGACCGTGTTTCCTGTTCTCGCGCCGAGGGGTGGGCTCCAAATGAACAAAAACGTGACTATTTGCCCCGTGTAAACCGGTCTTTCAAATGCATCGTTAAATGAGAGGCGCATTCCCTTCGAGGGACGAGTACTTACACGAATGCGTCTCTGCTCCGTGGCGAATGGACAAGAACTGTCTGCGCGTAGGCACGTCTTCATTTCGATTCAATACGACGGTGAAACGGGCGATTTCAAATGGAGCGTCAGAACTGCACGTCTCGAAATTACCCTGTGCCCTGCCACGCGACATCCCGACTGCAGTGCGATAAATACTCAATCTGGGAGTAAACCAGAGCAGTGATCAATTTCCGCCAATTTAATGAGCATCCTTTTTAACCCTGGAATGGCACACTGGCGGATTTTTATGGCCCCAGCAAAATACTCATTTCTGTTACTGTGGATAGTGAAAAATAATGGCAAATCAAAATTTCTTTTACCTTCTTTTAATGTTTCAATTCTGTAAGCTTAGATTATATAGGGTGAAGCACCAGATATTGCCATCTAGATTTATGTTATTATTATTATTATTATTATGCGTGGTGAAAAGTGTTTCAAATGGAATTGAATGGTACCTAGTTTTACTTGTATACTTGAAAGTATTTTAGTGAATTTTTGCACAATTTTTTAGACATTCGAAATGTGGGAAAATTACATTAAGCTTGAAAGACCTTGTGCGTCAGGTAATAGTTCGAAAAAACAGTGTGCCAGTCCAAGGTTAATTTCCATACTGGGCTCATAATGTATTAACCCAGCTGCGTTTGTCGGATCCTTTTTTATTCAATTATGGTTTTTTCTTTCGATAATTTTCTTAACTTTGAGAAGAATGTAAAAATGTCCTGTTAAAAATTTACACGAGAAAATACAAAGAAACTTAATTTACCTTTGTGAGAGTTTTTAAATATACATTTTAAGTGTGGCGTTCTTAGATTATTGAAATTCAAATGCTGATCCCACTCAATGTCAGAAATCGCAGATCACTTCGATCAGAGAAACCTTTAGCATTTATAAAGAGAAGTTATTTGCGAATTGCTTTAACCTTTCAATCATTTATCTCGCTTTTAAGTTGCTTCGCGATATTGACGTTTTAGTTTTGCTGCGGATGTTTATTTTTTATAACCTTTTCGAGATGGAAAAGATTCTAAAGAATTGCATTTTGTGATATTTCTTTTGAAAGAAAATATAGAGAATGAAATTATAAAGCGTACAAGTTCTGTTAAATCCTTTCACAATATTGTTCTATTGCTTTTAAGATTGTTTTTGTAAGAAAAACGTCTTGAAGAACAAAAAATTGGTGAATTTGATCGAAAAATACTGTGCTCTGGTACACTAATACTCTATTGGAAGAGATTCGAAATCCAGGGAGTCGATATAGGACAAGCCTGATTTGGTCAAATAATAGCTCTTTCGCAGTTGAATAACCAAATATCGACGACCAAGGCAATCTTGAAAACCAATACCAGCGATTCTGAATTCGTAATTAGGATATAGTCTATGCAAAGTTTCGCAAGCTCAGAGTTCCTAATATCTCCTTTGACGATTCATGAATCTGTGTTATTAGGTTCGCCGATATTCATGGCCACTGGGTAATTAGATCAATTAATCCCTCACAATTTTGGACAACTTTATTCGATGAGTTGTGAAACTTCACTGATATTTGTGGTTTATCAGTACACGCACTGTAGATCCAACAACTTGTCTTAACGACTCTTTTTCAACACAGTAAAAAAAATTTACGTAACCACTTTTAAATGAAACTTTACTGCACGTGAGTGTTGTCAGCATATTACGCGATATCCAATGTCATCACTCTAGACTAGTTTTTAATAAAACACACCACGTATTCTAACCACGAGACTCTTCTATTTTTTAAGATTTCTGATGATTTTAGAAACCGAAACCAATACGTAACCTCTTTATAATCTTTTTCAATGTCTCGAGGCAAGTGATGGGTTTGAGATCATTTAGAATTATTTCGAATCTCTCTGCCTCTTCGAAGACTGAATAAAAGTCAAAAGGATTCGAAGTGGTCTGACCCCATCACTAGTCCCCTTTCTCTTCCTAAAAATATAGATTCTATATCTCACATGTCAACTAAAACTCTAATTCGAATTTTCTGAAAATGTGACATAGATCGTTTTACCATACAACCACAGATATACTGTTACATGAATGAGTAATAAATAGATGAAGGTCTACTATTATAGTAGAGTATCTGGATGCTGTTATGACCAACAGTAAGTACGAAGGAAAAAATGGCCGAGTATTGTCATCGAATGAAGGTTCACAGGTCATTGATACTGGACGTCGTAACCGGGTCTCTGGCATTACGTCACACCCCTGACATGCATTTTAATACGCAAGAGACAGCAGCACGAGATCACTGGGAAAAAATCGACTAAAACGATAACTGTGTTCTTCCCCGCGTACGTCTAGACTCCGCAGGATGTCTTTTAGTAGAGACGGAGGAGGCCTCCAAACTCGGGCACGCTACAGAAGTGACCTATCTTCCTATCGGAGGCACGTGCACGTAAATGCATACTGATAAACTGGGACATCACGTATCTCCGTGTGAGACATAAAATTGCTATGATTTGCAGTGCTGTCTGGGCACTCTGTACATAAATACAAAACACAGAATGTAAACAGTAGGGGAGAGCAGAGCTAAGTGACTAATGGGGTAGGTTGACTAATGATGTTCTCACATTTTTTTTGTTTTCAGTGCTACGTGTCGATTTGAAGCAGCGACACCTTCGTGGCGAGCTAGGCATTCATTTGTTCCGAGTGTAGTGAATAAGAACATCATCTATCGTATAATGAACTATTTAACAGGGATTAGTTACCTTATTCTATTAGTCAAATAGCTCCAGTATCCTCTACGATTATTTATATATAATTCTGCCTGCAACTCTGCGATTTTATCGCGGTTTACGCGTGTAGGTGGAGCTCAGAATAATTCTGCTGACCTCTGTCTTTTGAAAGTAAGTACGATATTAAGAATGAAAAGAATGTCATATCCTTTTATAGTATGCTGTTTGTGGGGAATTAGTTCTGGTTGTACAGGGCAAAGAAGGGAGGGAGAAAGTAGGTTATATTTGTATGATAAGAATCAAACTCACACTGTTTAGGTGTAAGTGAAAAGGGAAGTATGCTTGAATTCTATTCAAGTGTAATGGCTAGTTATAAATTATTTTATGCGAACGTGATTATAGTTAAGGGTTGCAAATTATGATTTATAGTATTTCTGGCAACTAGACCCCTCGGAGATTGCAAATCTGGTGTCGTGACTAGAAATTGGAATATTTGTATATTAGAATATTTGAAAAGTTTGAATACTTGAGAATTCAAATATTTAAGAATTTGAATATTTGAATTTTTGAAAACTTGAATATTTAAATATTTGAATTTTTGAAAACTGGAATATTTGAAGATTTGAAAATTGAAACATTTGAAATTTTGAATATTTGAATATTTGAAAATTTGAATATTTGAAAATTTGAATATTTGAAAATTTGAATATTTGAAAATTTAAATATTTAAATATTTAAAAATTTGAATATTTGAATATTTAAAAATTTGAATATTCAAAAATTTTAATATTTAAAAATTCATGTATTTGAAAATTTGTAATCGTTTACATCAGAGACTAGAAAAGTGATAAGAATATCGCGTGTAACTATAAACTAGGTTGAAAATCATAATCATTATCGAGAATCTCTGTAAAACGAAGACCAACGACGACAAGGGAATAAAATCGACACCGCTTATGCGCATCGTGTATCTTGCGCGAACTTCGAACTCAAAAGAAAAGCCGTTAAACTTTACCGTGCACTTTTAATGAAGTCTCGAACACGTATTACTCACAAAGCCACGCGAGCTGGTGTGTAGTATTGACTACAGTGCACCTAACTGCAGTGGCGATGCAGTAGTGTAGGCAAAGGCCAGACTAAAGGGGGATTTTTTTTTTCCGTTCACCATTTTGGAAACCCGACACCCTAATACTGCCCTTGTTTTATCGGTGTTACGTGGTGAAGACCTTGAGACGTGGATTAAAAACCGCAGGTGCGATTCCTCTCTACAAATTGTAATTCAATTTGACGAAATAAAGCGTCGACGGAAATGCATATACCGTGTATTTGTTCGAAAGACTCGAGATCCATTTAATGAGATAGAACGCTAATGAGATTTCCTGAACTTTCGGTAACGACGAAACATATTTGTTCTCGAAGGAAATTCGACAGTTATTATACAGCGATTCATATTTCCAATGAAATGCAGTAATAGATAAATGTAATGAAGAATAAAATGTACTCGTATAATTTCTGTAATTTCTTGTAATGTTTTCGCGTATTCAAGTGAAATCCATGAAGATACGAGAGATATTGCAATGAAATATAAACATGCTTAAATGTAGCAATAAACATCGCAAAGATAAAATATAAATAGGAAATCGTTCATTTAATGGAATTAATAGAGAAAATTCCATATTCGAAACTAAATACATATAAACGAAGATGACATACGATTAAATGTTTTTAAAATTCCAAATTTACAACGCGACTTTAGCTTACAGATATTCGAATATTAGTGTCTATATTTTGACCTCTAAAATCGAGAATCTGTTACCTAACTGGTAACACCATTTCACGAATATACGCTTGCCTTTAATAGGCATCCCCTCAGTTTGTTCACCATGACCAAAAGACCAAAATAACTTCCACGTAACCGTCTACCTGGTAATCGATTACGAAAGAATCCTACAAAAACAAACTTCATCCCCGTGACACACATCTTACGTTTCTACATATCAAACCATTGAACTTTGTCACCAACGTGATCACCTATATTCTTTTTAAATACTCGACTGCATAAAAGCACGTCAGGTAAACATGAAATCGGAAGTTCCATCTACGACTAGTGCTAAATCAGAGGTTAAAGCTGAATCACATTATGCGCTATCAACACACGCGTTCTGGCTATCACGTTTTTCCTACAAACGTATGCATAAGATACACTCCGCAACGTAGGATGTTTGTTTACGGTTACTCCACTTCGAAACGTGGAAGAGAATGAAGAGGAAGGGGCACGTAGCTAAGGTAGCAGGAATAACGGCCGAATAAACGAGTTGTAAATGTGGTGCAATTTCGATGCAGCGCGGGATCGTATAAACAGGCGTCTTAAGCGTTTTCGCCTCCTCCGAAACGCGTTTCCGGTTTCAAACGTCGATACGATCGACATGTGGATCTCGAAACCGGTTCCTCAAGGACGATGAAGAAGACCCGTCTACATCGCACACATGTTGCACTCTTAGAACCGGCTGAGGCTGAGAGTTTCCTATGCCACGAGAGTACGCGATCGACCTACATCTAGAAACGTCTAAACCTTCTTTTACAAATAATCGAAAGTAACAGCTACTACCTGCTACCGAGCAAACCCTTTTTCGGTTTCAGAATCTGGTTTATGAATTATGAACAGCGAGCGTTGAAAGAGGGATACTTGGGGCTCTTAACGTTCAGAGGATATAAATTGATATCTAATTATCTTGCAATTTGGGTATTTCTGGTTTCTGAGAAATATGGCTCTTGATGGTATGGTTGATGTAGTTAGGCGATGTCGATGGTGAGAGTTAGTTGGAAAAGTGCACTGAATCTATTGAAAGTTAATAGACTTCAATAGAAGTCTATTGAATTTGCAATGTTCTAGGTCATTCTAGGGAATACAGGAGAGTCTCTTGTGTCATTTTATGGCAAACAAATTTACATAATTCTTTAAGCTGAAAGAACGAGTCTAGGCTACATGCATCAATTTTTTAGAATATCTAATATGTCGAAGCATTAATTTGAAATATTTTAGAACAACTCTTGAAACTATCTTTAATGAATAAAAAAATATAAGAAAATCCTGCAATCAAACTGACAATATCTATTATTTATAGAATTTTTCCTATCACATAAATACGAAAAAAATTCTACTAAGTCTGCCTCGACTACCGATCAACCTTACTTGTTTGTACCACCTTTGACTTAGCCGCACGTGAACGTTATAAAATATTCGAGAAGAGATGTTAATGTCTACTCTAACATTTTTTCGTTATTTACACTGTCACAAGGAGAATTTATGATGAGCGTTTACGTTCTAGCAAACAGTGACAAATTCACTACATGCGGTTGTAGATATACCATAATGAACAATTATTTTTACTAATATGTTAGCCGAGGTGAAACATTTAATCATCGTTATTTTCAAAAATCATTCTCCTGCATAGGTTACATGATACTTTCAAGAACGCCTCTTAGAATATTTAATGGAAAAAGTGTGCAACGAGCAGAATCGGGAGAAAAACTCGTTGTGCAATCCGTCAGAATTTATAACTTTGTTGTTAGTATTGAATATCGATGCCATAAATAGAGTTCGCAGCTCCAGCTGGAATGGCGGTTATAATTGTTTGAAGAATTGGAACGCTGATTCGCAGTGCCCTCATTTATTTCAGCCTCCAATACAATTAAATTCGCCACCGCTTCATTACTAATAAAATGGTTATTACGTTTTCAAAACAATATACTGAATGATTTAAGAACCTAACTGAACACTACTGTGAGAAGAAAACAGCTAATAAAGAGCCCAGAAATTTAAATTAAATACCAAGTCAAATATTGTTTTTTCTTTTTAAATACACTAGGACTATTACTACTATATGTAATAGTAATGTAATGAAAAAGTAATGCAATAAAGTCGTAACATATTTTACGAAAAAGTTCCAGAGTAGCCATCATCATCTCCTCTTAAGTAATGCTACGTTTAAATAAGCTATGCATCTTCCACCTTGCACCAATTCATCTTGTCTGCATATGAAACGTTTCATTGTAGATGTGACATCTTGCTTTAGAAAGCAAAGCTATTCATATTCCCAGGAACCTGAAATGTCTTTTTCACAAAAGTGTCAAATCCAACAGTTCCCAGAACTTTGCAAAAACTAGGTAAATCCAATATTGAATATACTGCCTCCTACTCGCGAAACATTTAACAACAGAACTTAAGTAGGTACATGTGTTTCTATTCCGGACAGAAGCATGACATAAATACAATGAAGCTAAATATTCTTAGCCCGACCGAAGTTTTGTTTACGAGAAGTTGAAATTAAAAATTTAAAAGTCACTCACAGCCCGATAGCCACTATCGTAATTCTGTTTACGTTTATCTACCGAAGTCTGTTTATTCATACAGTAGCCTATCATCTTTAACGAACAAAACGGAAAATAAAGGACTGATAATGCGAGGAACTACGACTAAATGACTTCGCCACTTCATTTTGCAGTTAGCAAGAAGAATTTAGTAACAAAAATATATGGTCTTAATTCTTAACTGTTCTTGAGATCTTGGAACTTATAAATGTAGGTAAGATTCAGGAGAAAACAATTTTTTAAAAATAATATTTGAGTCGTTAACGAACCAAAGCGAATAACTTCATTTCCCGAATTTTTGACAATTTTAATGCCAAAATGTTTAAAATAAATATAAATATTTCAGTTTTATGGAGTTAAGCTGCGATTACAGTAGAAGCATTTTCTGATGAATATGTCTGAACTTGTTTCGCTCGTACGATAAATAGCTCGGACATATTCGTCAGAAAATGCATCTGCTGTAAACGCAGCCTTAATCGATTCGGCAAATGAACACACTTTTAAACTTCTAATATTTTCTATTCACTGTAGTCCACAAAAATAACATCACCTACACATCTACTCCAATTGTATCAATATAACAAATATTTGACTTGAAACTATTTTATTTGAGACTGAAACAAAACATTCCTTGCAATATAGTAATCCCTCCATGCCATTCAAACTACACATAAAATATTTGTTATATCATCTCAATTAGAAAAAGACATTTAGGTGGCCTTACTTAAGTGGGCCACTCTGTACATTATCATGAAATGCATTCTTGACTTTCACTGTTTCCGTCAATCCCACCTCGACTCTACCCTAGCCATTCCACCCAGTCTCTGTAATGAACGAATCCCTTTACTGCCAACTACGTAGTAGTCCACGAGAATATGAAAGCGCCAAGGAGGGGCATCGTGGGAATCTGTGAGTAGAGGGTTCTGTTTGGAGAAGTGAAGCCCGTGTGACCTTGTCCTATCCTTGAGGTACTACCGTAGGGACCTGAGGATGTAGTTGGCACAATCGAGGAATGCAGCTCCCATTGGCCGAGGCCCTCGCGCCACACTCGTGAAACGCTCACGCACGTGTGTGTACTATCGGCGCTCCCCTATCCAGCGTTATCTAAAGTCGATGCTCGAATGTGTGCGGTGACCCTCCCTTAACCCGTCTCGAGTTTAAAACACCGGCTGCTGGAACTTGACAACGGTACATCTGCATCTGTAGTTCAAGGTCACCCTGATGCAACAGCAGATGCAGATGCAAATTGTATGCAACGCTTGTACAATACCCTGAGAACCTCTTCTAAGGGCTGCCTCTCGCTAGCATTCTCTTTTCTTTAGGCCGCTGTGAACAGGGATCTTAATGAAGAACACTGAGCAGCTTCGAAATTTTGAGGCCAGCTCTCTCAGACTGAGCTGCCTCAATTGAATCGAGTTGAAAGAGTCGTCTCTGGTAATTATCAAGGGAGATGAATGCAATCGGATTCGGAGAATTTGATATTTGGCAGTGGGAATTTTGAAACTAAAGTAGCTGGAAACTTGAGTTCAATTTAGATAGCTAGATCACTAGTAAAATTAATAAATATGGAACGTTACATTGACTTTGATTTTTTTTTATCTTGCAACGCGCAGATCTACTTCAGTATTATGCAAATATGCCCTTGAATCGTAAGATCATTTAATTGGGCGTTGATATTTTGCCAATTCCAAAATTCTCATGACTTCTCGATATTATTAGTACCCTGCAGAAAAGTTGAACCGATTTCGACTCCGACGATCTTGTGAAATAGTTCTATACTGTAATACGATTGATCAGGGAAAGATAACACGTAGAAGTGGAACAAGTGGACGATGTGTAATACATTTTTATGAGCAATAAAACAGTTGTAGAAAATGCATAAGGAATTTATAGATACATATAATACAGAAGCAAATTTAAACTAGGTCACTAATCTAATGTTTTAAAAATGCGTAAGTATTTAAATATACGCATTAACTGGGACGTGTAACAACGTTATCATCGATATATGCATCGTCAATAAATAATTTTGTGCGCTTTAGTTGAAACCACGGCTTCATGTAGCTTCTCATCACGAAAACAATTTCTATCGAACTGAGGATATGCAACGTTGAAAATAATTGAAGGACTCGAATCACTTTGTCGTTCATTAAGGTTCCCAATGGAATTGATCAAGTGCTTAGAAACAAACGAGCTGACCTAAGCTCGTTTCGATTATTCAAGTGGCTCCTTTAGCAGCTATTTTCGAGCTACTCCAAGTGTTACTCGACTAATTGAGTAATGGTTTCGACTCGAAGAAATCTGTTTCATTTGATTACAGTCTCATAAATGATTAAAACTGTCTAAACCAATTCAAAATCTGTGAGCATAACTTACAAATTATCCTGGGAGTAAAACATCGTGAAAACAAATGCAAACATTTGCCCTACTTATATATCAAATAATTCTTGTTATAAACTCAGTTTAAAGCACTTAAATCTGAATTTTTAGACTTAAAAATGCCTATTTTAAATTCTGTGTATTATTTAATCTTCTATATCTATATATTTTCGGTTATCACCTAAGATATTGTTATCAATACGTAGAATTAAATATTGTAATAATGGATAATGCTATTTTAATATTTTAATTTCGATTAGTATTTGAATGAGATAATCGAAGATATTTCACAAAATAATTATTCTTACGATAGCCTACAGTTTAAACTACAAGGACTACAGTTTATACACCGCAGTAAGTTTACAACTCAAGAGTACATAACATTGAAATACTACGCTCGTTAACGCCTTGAAGGTTGTCAGCGAATGAGAACAACACAGAATTTTCAAACGTGTTGGACGCTTCATAAGAACGTGTTTACAAGCCAAGGAGGATCACTGCGAATACATACTTCTTTTAAAGACAAATTTATATGAAAGCATTACTGAAATATAAAACTACCTGTAGCTGGAGAATAAACTGAAATACATTACTCTAAATTCATTAATTTATAATCTAGAAAGAACTTTGCTCTAAACGACGTTATCGCTTCCTTGAAAAATTATATTTTAAATATATCACTGTTACAAGTATGCAGTCCTATAATTATGTACACTTGTTTAAAACACTCTAGACTTCGAATAAAAAATGCTTTTGAAAAAATCACCTGGCAGTAACTACGTGATCTATTACCCTTAAATATCAACATGATTTCACTCAGTTCGAATAAATGTCATGGAGATATACTTATGTACGTCTTAAAACGTCTGCCTCGAGGATGACGAAGCCTCAGACTAACACTTCGCCTCTTTCTCCCCTTATTTTTATTCTCGAATGGCTACACACGTGCCGGCATGATTAAAATGAGAATGCAGGAAAAAGAAACGAAGTATTCGAAACATGCGGTATTGTTGCACCGACACACGCTTTTCTGCGATTACACCGTTCGCCGAGAATTCTGAGACAGATGACTCAATTTCTATCTGCATTGCTACAAATAAAAAAGAAGCTGAACTCTCGCTGTCATCGTTTTTAAGGGCCATTCCAAATCTAAATTTCTGCATAAAATGAAGACAAACGCTTGCTACATATGAATGGGCTTTGGAAAAGAAAAATGTATAGTCACAAATTTACATGTTTAAAGATTGAAAAATTCATCGTTCAGATTCTATAGATATTTTGTCTTTTATTTTGTGTTAAAATACGAAAGTAGAAGAGAGGTAAAACGTGAAAGCTACAAACGAAGTGAACCAAAGAAAAAAATACACCAGAGTAAGTTTCACAATTAATTATTCGCCTTGCAATATTTCTTAAGTTTCAAAAAATTAACCTTTTCAATACTTTACAAGTTTTCCAAGGTTTGCTCAGAAATATCTTGCAAAATATGCGTTTTTGAAGACATTTATTAAAATTAACCTATTTTTTTTAAAGAAGATTTTTTCAGTATATTAAAACAGCACAGCTGAAATACTGACTCTGAGGTACTAAAAAGTTAATTTAAAATAAAAAAGAAAATATGTATACATAAGATAAACCATACAATTTCTCTTTCACTAAATCAGAAGATGCAACGTCTGCTTTAATATTCGGAGCATGTGTATCACAACTATAACCTATTACGAGACAAGAGATTAACAAATGTTTTGACTACATGTGAACAAATCTGTGAGTCATTTTATGCTTACTTCCAGTGAGATGAATTCCTAAATTCCACGGATTCGAGCAAGAGAAATTCGACGAAGAATGTAGGTTATGTCTAACTACACTGTAACGAAGCCTCCCACAACCAAAACTTCAACGCTATACATAGATATATTCTGCATATCGTGGACCAATGCGAATCAATATAAGGTTTTTCCCCAGATAATTATTACGATTTCCTCGCTCAAGATAGTTCTAACATGTTTATTTTCGCGCGAAGCTGAAAGTCCACGACATAACTCACGGGCGATAAGAAAGCGCGTGGTGCGGCAGTAAGTCGTTTGAAACCTCCAAGGTAGAGTTAGGTATCTCCGTCGCAACGTCCGCGGTTCTCGACAGCTCTCGTAACGCGAGAAAGTGGTAAAAACAATACTCACGTGTGCCAACTGCTCCTTTGCACCGACTCCACAGTCGACGATTCCACTCTCCGCACTTTCCCAGTCACAGAACGCACACGTGGTGTCACCAATCGCGCACCTTGATTTACTTTTCAACCTTCACAGCAGAAGCATGCCTCCAAAGCACGCCTCTCTACAACCCTCGCCTAGAACCTCGTCTCCCACGCCATAAAGGCTCGGAACACTTCCACAGAACCGATACAATATTACCAATATTCGTACGTTCACAAACTCAAACCTCTCGCGCGAGGAAAGCACGTTCAAGGGTATCCCAAAGAGCACTGATCAACAGCACCATTCGAAAGACTCGCGCACACTGCGAACGCACCGAGCAGAGTTGACGAAAGTCGACGATAAAAGGGCACCGGTACAGATCTGCGGCGAAACACCGCGCAACGCGTAACGATGTTTACGTTTACGGCCGCGGCTCGTGTCGCTACAGACACGCTCTGATCGCGACACGTTTGAAAAGCCATTCGACTACTACGAGCCTTTATCGAGGATAACTGCGCAGAGGAGACAGAGAGGAGTTAAAGAGAAGGCACAGAGGAGGCAGAGAGGAGGCAGATAGAAGCCAGAGAGGAGTCAGAATAGTCACACAGGAGTCAGAGAGGACTCAGACAGGGGAAGTTAGAGACGACTTTGTTCCTCTCGCGGCGCTACGTTACGTATCGCACGTAGGACACTTTTCCGTAACGATTCGCTCGCGCGCCTAATTGAGCGCGATGCGGAAGGTCAAAGGTTCTCGAGTTAATTCGACTGGACGAGGGAGAGGCCTCGATAGCGGTGCGTTGACATCGATTCAAAGAGCCGCGGGACGAGAGAGGTGCGAAGGTATTATGCGATCACACGCGAAGCGGGCTGGTTGGAAGCACGTGCCACTGTACGCGTTGCAGTACGAAAACGTTCTGAGGCGCAGGTCCCAGCGGCATCGGCTGACCGTACGTGCTTCGGAATCTGCCCGCCATGTTTACTGTGACCTGACCGTCGACATCTGTCGGACGATGTGCAAGTTAGCGGCGAGGTTACCACTCGGGGGGTAAATGATACTGTCGAGGACCCAGTGGATGGTCATTTGCTTAGTAGGGCGTATGCACGCGAGCGATATTTTGACGCGTCATCTCGTTGCGATCATATAGTTTTCTCTTGTTTCCTAATTATTATATAAACAATGAAGACAGACATATGATTGCGAAGAGAGTAGCGATGACAATTGAAGCACTTCGAAATGAATATTTTATATTACATATATCTTTAAGATATATCACTGTGTACAACTCATTCAAGAGGCCTGAATGTTCCTGCGCCTAGTAGGACTTTAAAGACATTAATACCCTTTCTTCGAGACATATAGCTAATAGAGTAGTACTTTAATGAACCTGATCTCAATCATATGTCTCGTTTGTTCAGGGTTATAATTATTGGATTCAACTACAATATGGATGCAATGGAACGTTAACTGAAACTGCAACTACTATTTAATGGTCGTTCATCGAAATTAATGAAATTAAGTATCAGGACTCCAAATTTGATTAATAATTAAATTTGCTTTATGCATCTTATCTGTATGAAATAATTGAAAATTTGAAACTTTTGAAATTTTAAAAATTTGAATATTTGAAATTTTGAAAATTTGAAAATTTGAATATTTAAAAATTTGAATATTTGAAAATTTAAAAATTTGAAAATTTGAGAAATCGTACAGAGCAGTGCAAACTTAATATATTTCTAACTTTATCATATGTAAACATTACTGTACAATGAATATGCGCAGCTTCTCAAAATTATAAAATCACATTAGTACGACTCTGTACTATATCACCATACAAGTACATTCAAGCAATAACAATCTCAATAAAAAATATCTTCATAACTCTTCAGACGATTTAGATATAGTATATAATGAAGAATGTTTACTTCGAAAGTGATATAAATTGACCTGAAGGTAAATATAACGATGGTCATCTAATTAATTGATTGCGTTTTACGATACGTCGTTGTTGTGAAAGAATAAGTTTAAAAAACGCATGAACGAAGCTATTTTTTAGATGTTATCAAGTCGAATGACGCTTCTCGGTTATCTTGACACATATGTTTCATCTTTATTGCGCCGGTGTTTATGTAGACTCGAATAATCAGACACTCGATTCGAAATCTAGTTGGGGTCAACTTTACATATGGTATGTACTTACCCTGCGCTGCTATTTGCGCCTGATGCTGAGCCGCTGTCCTCTGAAATAAAAAAAAAAACAAACACACATTAATATAAAATCCGAAAAGTATCAGAATAGTAGATAACTGAACAAACAAAGTATCTTGATAAATAATAATAAATATGCATTAATACGAAAACATTTTACGATGATAATTCAAAAAAAATTAGTGCTGATACTTTATGTGTCACAGACTTAATTCTATATTAAAAAAATTTGAAGTACATTTTGGACGATCAAACGTATACCCGATGCTTCGAGACTCTTCGAGTCTAAGGAACGACTTCTCGGCTTTGCTCCGAAGTAATCATCCTTCTTCCCACCCTTTATCCATCGAAAATACGAGGACATGTTGCACTCTTAACTTATAAGTACACTGTCGCAGCGTCACGAGTCACATTACTTTATTTAACATTAGAGAACTTCTCCGTTGAACTTTCTTTAACTCTTTCACGAGCTCGAGGAATACATACTGAGGCACAAAAACTGTATTACCACTAGGTTACTTTAGTAAAGAAATTTTATGTATCGATAAGCACACTGAATAGCGATAACAATAAACAATTGCTGGTTAAAAGTAAACTCATTTTTTCCCTATGCAGACTGAATATTAGAAACATAAGAACAGAAAGAATACCCTAACGATGTTTTGTAATCGGAACTATTTCACAATGTTAGATCTTATATAAGCAAGTTCTTTAAAATACCGAAAGAAGATACTCTTGCATTTGTATTTCAAATTAAGCGCTAAAATGCTGTGTCATTTTCATGTTTCTTTTTGGTTACAAGTTTACAAAAATATTGACTATATTTTATGTGTCAAATATGAATCAACTATAATATTCTGTAATACACTACATCTTAATGTATATGTTTTGGATAATGTTTTCAATGTAAATGAAATCAACTTCGATAAAAGGGAACTTAAAAAATTATGCTGCAGTAATGGGACCATTACGATGGATAAACAACTGAATATGTATAACGTTTTCTGGTCTCTGGACAACGAACGTAACACAGACATTACAGCACTGAACACTTTTAAACTTTGTATATTCATTCCTGTGCAAAGTGTAATTTTGTACTCGACTGATTTCCATGGGAATAACATCAATCGTCAACAATTCTGAATTTTTTACGAAAATAGCCTATGCACCAGCATTTTACATTATTAATATCAATGTAGAACGGTGCCGTTTCGTGAGGTCATGAGAGTATTGTTAAACAGTAGCTGATAATGAGAACCGATAAATGCACTATACACGTCATCGTTTTTTCAAATCTGAATAAATTACAATCTTCACGATATCTTTTATTCCCATGTTTCGTAACAATTCTTATTTTCTTTCTAAAAAGGAAAGAGCAGCATTAATATTCCATATTAATTCTATACTTTTAATTCCATTAATTCTATGCTAAAGAGAAGCATTAATATCGAATAATCAGATTTATTACACGAGTTACTATTTTCACACAGAATAATCCGAAAGAAAGAATTCTAAGTAAAATCGTGCCACTTGCAGTCTTGCAGTCTGCTACAACAAAAATTATCCATCGTCAATATTTGTCCTCTATACACCTGATCCCTTCATTTTATTCAAACCGAACAATGGTCGTAATTTACACGGGTTGTCGCTTTCATAAAATGTCCAACGGGGGAAAAATGCGCGACATAGTTTGCTTTTAAGACAGCGAATCTGGGTCATCAAATAAAGGAACCGTGAAAATGCCTAGACATAAGAGACAGAACTGAATTCGCAAATATAAACTGAAAATCAGTTTAAATTATGAACTTTTATCTCATACGAATATTTCGGGTATTTAAAATGGAGCAGATGTCATTCAGAAAAGGATGTAAATTCTTAGAGACAAATAGAATATATGATTCATAGGAGAGTGCCAAAAAGGTGCAAAAGTTCAAGAACCGAAGGAAACAAGTGGACCACGTGAGATCTGGTATTATGTTTAAAGCTTACATCGGCAGAGAAGGTGAAAGAAGAGAGCGAAGGAAGGTACCGCGAACTGCTAGCTTTCAATTTAAAAGAACCGAACAATAGAGAAGCTTCGTCGATGAACTCGAGGCATTCTTCGTGACCGTAAGTCACCATTCAGCGTCTCTAATATAAAACAACTGTGAGAGCATTGTCAATTTTGCTCAGAAGCACTGATAATCGTACGTTCAGGCACAAAAACAACCCTTTTAATTAAATATCACTGGTACATTGAAGAGGATAAACAGTTTAATTAGTTTGTATGATTTTTCAATGCTGTTGCAGGAACTGCAATTTTATACGAAACATACATTGGAAACACGTACTCAAATATTATTCAGACTTTCCAACTTGAAACAAATGCTCGTTACGATAACTGTCAAAACAATTTCCGTTAAACCAACAATAGCACACCATCCTATGTTTTGCTACTGCAGTAGAATAACACACGAAATAAAACAAAAGAAAATTGTAATTTCTCTTTCGTGACTAAATATCACAAATGAATAATATTTGGTGTTCTTTATTTACTATTCCACGACTGCATAAAAGCGTCAACTTTGTCCATTAAATTAACATCTTAAATCCCACACTTGAAATTTTTCCAAAAATATTCCACCTTGAATTATTTCATAACCGCAAACTTGCCAAAAGTCTCAGAAAAATAAACTTGACAATGCAAATTACATTAATTGTGTTAAAAGTGAACCAGCAAATAACTAGGAATAAGATAAAAATAATTAAACAGAAACTTCGTTAGAAGAACGTATTTCACGACCAACACTCGTTTCTTTTTTGCCATAGGATCATGGATCAACCGATCGATTTTAATTGGAAGAATTATTATTCGTCTATTCTTAATTATTCCAACCACACGTGATTCAGCAAGGAAAGATGCGCGCGCTTTCCTAGCACCTTCAGCGTTGCAAGTGCCGCGAGTCACTGAGTGAAAAACGCGCCTTTGAATGTGTCTTTTTCTCTGCCACACAGTCGTACACGTACACACGCATGCAAATCCACCCGGTTACATATGCATACAGACCTGCCGTCACCCACCGAAATCTAAACGTCATGGTTCTTTCGCGCTTATTTCAGTCACCTGTCCAACGGACCCTATTTACATACTGAATCGCGCGACTAATGAAAAATTATAATCAGCCACTGTCGATCGATGACGCGTGTTCTGATGTAACGAGGACATGGCGAAAAATGTGAGTACTGTCTTCGCTGAAATTGTGATAACGAGACAAAGGAGGCCGAGGTTTATGACTGCTGCTGGTGGTTCGGTTGCTGTTTGATCGTCTGTTGGCAAACGCTGAATGGTACACTGTGTAAATTTATTTACTCGAAGAAGGATTAATCTTGAGAGAGGGAGTGATTAAAGAAATGGTAGCTCAACGCGCGAAGTCAGTAGAGAGGAAAATTAGAAAAAATTGGATGTTTAATCGTGTCAAGTGATTTTCTGAATTTACATCCTTTTTGTAGTTAAAATTTTTTTACTCTGATTTGGTTTAAATTTAAGTATTCAAAATCATGTAGTTTGTTCAATACACTAACTATATTAATTCAATAATAATGAAGGATCGTTTTAATATTTAATATTGATCTTCCTCAGAGGCCTAAGATACGAAATCATCAGCAACAATGTAGCATGTATGATAAAATATCTTAAGCTTTACCTCCCGAATAAAAACTCCTTTTTATTACAATGTATATGTAACATGTATGCTTATAAAGTGTTTCAAAACACAATAATGCATTTTTTTGGAATTAATTGCCAACAAGAACGACGGAAATAAATTTAAAAATAACAAACTTGGTGGTAGTACAAACGATACAAGAAGCAGAACTGGTTTCAACGCTAACGAGTCAGGTGTCGTGAGAGAAAAAGGAGCGTTCAAACACGAAAGACGATTTCGTTGAAAAACGTCCCTGAAACGGTTTACCTCAGAGTATAATGTGTTTACTCGGTATGCAAACCTCTATTCAAATTAAATAGTGCCGATACAGAATCATCGATCAAGTACATTTACGTAAACCAACGACAGGAAAAAATGATGATAGACGAATAAGTAAAAATATCTGGGGGGTTGGGGGAGGAATTTAACGAATCGATTATCATTGTTAATGGCAACGGTAAGAACATCTGTTGCGTTCGTGGATCGTCAAGGTCTGAAAGTTAATGTTTACTGAGACAGCGCGCGTCCAATGTCGATGTTGTAACTTATTAAAATAATCAGACACGAGGCGCAAGTTAGTGACTTCAATATTTGAACAGATGGGATTTACGACTTCATTACCAGAACCCAACAGCGTTCTCAGCCAATACCTGCGTCTCTGCTGTGAACTGCATTTCGTAAGATAGGATGCATGCGTGCAAAACGAACAAACAATGGCGTTTGAAGTAGTCAAAGAGAACTCGACAAAGACATGTTTAGAGGGAAATGTCTTTTAAGCGTTTTAAACAAAAACTCGACAAATAATTTTTTTGTATTTTAGCAACTATAACTGCCCCTACAAGACAGTTATAAAATTGAAATATTCCCTCCACTTTTTATTTAAAAAATATTAGTATGATAGTGAATTGGCTTGGAAGGGACAGGTTCAGCAGAGTTAGGCCTCTAGAATTCACCCTTCTTACCCAAATTCTAAATCTACAAAAGAATTTTTCTTTTCCTATAAAACCTTCATTTTTAATGGATTAATTAATTAATTTTATAGGAATGTGTCTTAGATTGTCATCAATTTGATGATATATAAACAATTTTAGGTAAAAAATATTGAGTTCATCCATACTGCTCCAAATGCCTCAATTCTTCTGTTTTATTTGATTTTTTATTTAAATGATTCTTTCTATCGATAGTCGGATTGGTACACGAAATGTAGAACGACAAGATTTTCTCTAGTTACAGTCAGCCGAATTGTGCTGCGAAAGGACGGAGACGCATAATCGTCGACGTCAAAACATGTGTTCTCTGCTTTCAGAGACCATTCCTTTTGTTCGCGGAGATGCCATTGTTAAGAATGGACTGGCAGCGGTTCTTCGTTTCTAGAAGTCACGCTCTGCCGGGAACAGAAAACACTGAAACAAGCCACTTGGTGGAATTTTGACTTCTCTATTTGGAACCTCAACAGCGGTCCATGCAAACAAAACCTTGCCTGTCTTGACCAATCTTTCCTTCTTTAGAACGAGATTAAACTAAATAAAAAAAATCAGGAAGACCTCGCGGATGAGGCGTGTAAAATAAGTGAAGAAACGAATACATACAAACAGCCTTGAATGAAATACATAGATAGCAAGCTTTTGAAACAGTATAATCAAAAATGGAACTACTAATTAGATAAGGTAATTCATTTTAATATAATGTCGGGTGTATTTGTAGGCTTTGCAGAATTTTAAACTCAAATCAATTTTTTTAATAAGCCACCATTTCTCAGGAATGAATTACACTAGTTGGAGTAGTATTGTTTCTTATTTTTTTGTATTGTATGGAACATTATTTACTGGACCATTGAGGATATATTCACATACGAGTATAGACGATAGACTGCACAGTTTATGGACTTCTATGCCTCATGTTCTGAAATAGTGACTTATGAAATATCTTGAAGTAGTTTTATAGCCAAAGTCAATTGTAAAAACATCTACTTGAAAAACGTCTCATGTCCTAGCTAAGTCCCGACTAAGTCCCAAGTCTTGATTAAGTTTCAAGTTCTAGCTAAGTTTCAAGTCTCGACTAATTCCTGACGAACGTTGAACAAAGACTCAAAATCGTGGCACAGAAAGAGCATTGCTTGCTACTCCATCTTGCATACTCGTCTGTGATGTATTCATACATAGGAAAGAAGGTGTTAACTTTATCAACAGCTACACATGAAGATAAAACAGAGACCTATACTCCGTCGATAATCCTATGGTTTCTGGTAAATATACTATACTCTACTGATACTCACAGAAAATTGTTTAAACAACCAATAACGCGAATATAATAATTCTAAAAAAAAACATGACACAAAAAGTAATATAAAAAAACTTCTTTTTTTCTACGTGACTCCCTTTTTTTAATATATCCCAGAGTCTATCAGACATTTAAAATAAATCCCCAAATAAAACAAAAAAGGCAAGGTACTCACCGCTTTTCGTTTGTCCTCCGAGCTGAGAGCGCTGTGACTTCTGTGCCTAATGAGATCCATAACTTTGCTCACAGGATTCCTGCTGCTTTCCGACCCTGCTCTCGGTCGTCCCATTTCCCTGTGATCCTTGCTGTCTTTATGGTGATCCTTATCTGTACGTACATCTGTCGATGAACTTCCGTGTGACCCTCTGTGCAAGGAATGCTGCAAAAAAGACGCCAACCTTCAGTCAGCATACAAAATTGTTTCACTAACATCTTTCTAACTAACAATTATTAACCCTCCGTGGCCCAGGATATGAAAATGGAAAGATACAGTACCAATTTCGTTTCTTCAATACATGATAAGCAACATATGATAACAAGCTACAAAAATGTGGCTTCAAAAATTGTTTCAATTCGAAGAAACTGGGTCATAAAGAGTTAAGAGTTTTGCTATTAATTTACCTGCACAGCGCTTTTCATATTCGCTATAATACTGGGTTTCCTCTTGCTGGCATCGGATTTGCTCCTTGGCCTAAAAGCGTCAAAGAGGGCTGGCTTCTTAGTGGGGCTGTCATCGACAGTACCACCGCTTCTTCTGCGTTCAGCGCTATTGCTACGGCTATTACTGCGGCTGGTGGAGCCAGATCGAGTGCCTGAAGCTTTCCTGCCGCCTTTGCTCGAACTCGATGAACTCGATGGTTCCACCTGCTGCGGAAGAGGAGTTGACTTTCCAGAGCCAGGGGCACTTCCTGAGGTTGGCTTTCTGATTGTTCTCGAATGTGAGCCCCATGTTCCTATAGCAGACATGAATGTATTAGTTGAGAGATAAATAACGTTACCGAATTACTATTTACTCTTTTCATGAATACATTATTTAGAATGGGAATTACTATTCGTGTTTCAGGAGAAGTCCCCTGCGAAGCATTGCTCTTAATGTTTCTCAAGGGACTTCTTGTGGAACATAAAATAAATATAAATGACATTTATGGAAAATTTTGGTACGCAAAACCGTGCAGAATCCATATAATGTGTAAAATTATAAAAGATATCGAAAGTTAAATACACTTTACAATATTTACAGGATGAAACAGATTTCTAATTAGGTTCCACTTTTCCAATTTGTAATTATCCAATGTGTTTAAGGATTTGAACTTATTTATCACATCTAAGACAATATTAATTCCATCAAAAGTAATATAGAACAGTAAGTCTATTAGTGAACATAACAAAATGAAATGTCTATATGTATTTTTAATGCTATATGTTTATATAAGTGAAAGCTTATGAAAAAATCACATGAATTGCATCATAAACAACGTATCGATACAATTAATATGAACTAAAAATTTACTGTCCATTTTGTATCAAATGATAAGATATGAATGATCAACACACCTGCTCGAGGCCTATGACCTTGGTCGTGTGAAGCATGACTCGAATTTTCTGCATCCTCGGTGACAATTGTTGGCAATGGTTGAGACCCAAGTTCCTGAAAAAAATCAAGAAATGTTTATACCTGTGTAATCTTCAAAGGAAATACTAGTTATTGAAATTTTAAACGCTGGTAGAATTCCAATCTCAATTAAAACTCACTAGCGTAGAGTAACGAGTACTATCAAGGAGTGTTATTTCCGAAGGACAAAGATATCGATTAGAATATAGCACCACGTGATCGTTCTTTCAATGAAAACGTCGTCTTTTCGAAAAATTCTAGAAATCAAGCTGTCATGAAATTTTATTGTTCGCAGAGCTACTAAATATGATAGATTAGATATCGTTGTTTAGTTAAGAACTAGTCGATACAACCTTCATATTTATCCAGCTTATGTTTTTATAATTTTTTTCTCTTAGGAACATGTTACGCGGGAAAGAAATTCAAATCTTTAGAATGGCTTCTACGATGGAAGACATTTTCTGAGATGTCTCCTACGATGAGGTTAATCGGATAACATATTTTATTTTATCGCAAGTGAGCACAGACGTGTTTACGTGCTACATTATGACGTCGATCTTGATTCTTAATAGCACTTATACACTACAGTTCCTGTACCGAAGGAACAACTTCACGCTTTTATCAGTATCAAAGACAGCCATCACTTGGCAAAAAATAAAATTCATCATTCGACAAAACTTGGTTCAAAATTGGAAATTCCGGAATACTCTAAGTATAACGAAATCTCTTGAAATATAATCTTGAACAAAGTTAGCTAAAACTGTATCTAAAAGTGATACAATCAGCTGTATATATCATCATACTATACCAAATAAACGTGAAGGTTTGATACCATAATAAACTAGAGAATTTAAGTTGTTTAGACCTAGCATTATCAAAGTTTTGTGTACTATTTATAATTCCTAGTCGAATCTGGTTGCTTCTAAAGTCTGGCCTTAGGACAATTTATTTAACTTGAAGAGTTCAAGAAAAACTGTTTGCAATCTTGAGCACGCATCATTAATTATGTACTTCGTTGGTTAATAATATTTCTCTACATTCACTAAGAGTTTAAAAACATTAAAAAATTTAATTAACGCCAGATGAGTTCTATACGAGCAATTTTTTAAAAAGAAAAGTAACATATTATTGCTACAGTATTCTGACAAAATGTCTGACAGAACTTTCAGTAGAGAGTACAGACTAGTAGTAGATATAAATAAAGATACAGACATCATCTAATAGACGAAACAATAGTGCAATATTAAATCCAGTATTATGAATGGAAAGTTTACAAGTTGTATCCCACGATACGATAAGGTGTAAACTATGTTATCTTTTCGAATCTAAAATCCAAAAAGTCGTATCTTACATAAGGAAAAATGTGCAAGTTCGCATTTTATCTAGAAATTCACATAATTCAGGCTTTCTCTTATCATTTCTCAATTAATGCCTCATTCTTTAAGTATATTCCATACCCTTTTTTCACATTCTGAGGAAAGATCACCAAACACACTTTCTGCAGCTTCTTGAAGCGTTCTCAAACCGGAAGCTCTAAGAATCATCTCATGATGAGATTACAAATCCGTAGTAGAATGTTTCTATTCAGTACAGACACACTTTCAAAAGATTAAAGTCCATCGCAATTACATTAACCTTTAATTTATTAGACGTCGTCCAAATTTCATTTAATTTATTGCTGAAATAAAAACACGTAGAATCCATAGCAATTGAATGATGTTTTTACTGTCAGTAGTAATTATATTTCTAAATCACTTTAAAGAAGGCTGACTTTGAAAATTGTACCTATTATAAATGTATTTTAAATAATTATTTTTATTCTGTACACGTGTACACTTTGACACAAGAATATTGAATAGAGTTTAGAGTTCTATAATCTCAATTAACTGACGACACTCTCATAATATGTTAAATCTGTCAATTTAAAAAACTAAATGCAATTCCAAAACAAAGCACTTCCAAAAATATAGCACAAATACAATATGTATGAGAAAGCACAATATATTGTCCAAGATGAATGTCCAATCTCTAGAAAACACTATAAGGTATCACAAACTCTGTCGATTTAAAATCAGATATTCATGGTACGATCGTATATCCCAAAATCATGGAATGTTTCATTCGCTGTATCGTATTCGACTGACATTTTGAGTCACGATCGTACTGCTCTGACGTCTGATATAAGACCACGTGAGTTATGTGATACAAACAGAGCAGTGTTATGAAACCAAAAATAAATATGATTTGGAGTTCACAGAACACGGGCAACAGTAAAATCAATCGGTTTAACATTAACGTTCGCGACTTCACAAAAAGAAGTCTCCAAAGAAAAAAACATTACACTTTTCGCATGGATATAAGTACTCTACATTTATACCACTAATTATGAAAATGATCTAAGTCTCAAAACTAAAAAAATCGAATTTATCATTTACTTTGTAATATAAATTGAAGCAATATCAAATAAGTGATACATTCAATTTTTTAGGCTTTTTACATAAACCACTTTTTTTGATATATTTAAATTTGATAATTTTCTATTTAATTGGGATTATTAGATCTACTATCTACACTGATCAAAAATAAGGTAAAATATTGATCAAAAAGAATGTAGAAAGTATTGCATAAAAATTATCGAAGATAACAAGAAGAAATAAGATTGAAGGAAAACTGCAATACTACGAGAGAATACCACAGTACTTCAATCTATTAATGTTTTGTAAGTATTTCTTATAACTGAATAGGAAATTCAGATTTCAATAATTTCATCATGTTCATAGAAAATATCTGCCATCACTTCATTTCTGCTAACACAGTTTTTGTATTGATATAACCGTCTTATCTTTTTGTTACATGCACGCAGTGTACGGTATAACATTATGAAAGAGATCTCAAATTTTACAAGAATCCCGCCTTTATCTGCTCTACCTTGCATCGGCGTGTCCATTTATAGAAACCGAGATAAAACGACGAGTGGGAAAAATCGAACGCATTGAACTTGCCTGGCTGAGCAGAAACATGAAAATCAAAGTTAAATAAACAGCAAATTCGCCTATTTGCAAGGCAAATATATTCCCTCGATCAGAAGATAGCGATAACTGGAACATTTGCGAATCGTTGCACGCTAGGAATTGAAATGCGATGCCTTTTAAGTGCCAAGAGAAATAAACAATACCACTTCTCGTCGAACAGCAAGAATTTTGGATCAAAGGAAATATTCTTATCAGATCTGGATCGAATTCTAAAAAAAAAGAAATGAGCTAGACTGCGAGAAATTTATTCGATAAAAATATCCGAATTAAAGTGCCAGTCAACGGATGAAAATTTAGAATTAAAAGATAACCGACGCTTAAGTTATCATTCAGGTTATTAATGACTACGCGAAAGTCGCAATACAACCAATTAGATAACACAAATGAAAGTTTAAAATCAGATTACGAACTAAATCGATCACACTCTGTAAAAAAACCATCTCCATTTTGAAGAGAGTCATTATCACCTCTGTCTTAAGCTTAACAAGTACAATTTGCCAATAGTTGATCAATATTGAGCTCGAACAGATAAGATTACCGAATGTACGATCGATGATAGAGATTAGAATTTGTAAACAAATATAGGGACGAATTCGTCAGTGAAGTAGGTACATATAGGTGTTCGTATCATTAACCAACACTGTTCGATATTGATCGAAAGTCACATATTCGACGAAATGACTGATACAAAATAAAGAGCTATACTTTTTAAAGCATGACTTTACAACACCTTTGTATTTCTGTGTAATTTTTGTTCCCATAGTTTAGAGCTAAAAATACTAACAGTAGCAATTAGTAGCCATTAGCATTTTATATTCATTTTAAGTGAGAAACTTTATTACAAGCAGTTGTTGTCACTGTTATAATAAGTCGCGAAAATTGGCTATAAGAGATGACGTGCAGATTTACCTCTATAAGTATAAATGAAGCAAATGACTGAACAAGCTAAGAAATCTTCACTGTAAATACGAAGCGTCACTGTTGCAACTTTTACTGCCCGTGATTCAAACTTACTTATAATTTGTCCGACGACGAAACTTATTGCGTAAACGTGTTCTCAGAAAGGCGGTGAGAAATGGTATGCGAGATAAAATACCGCAAATTGTCGATATACTCGAACATACCTTAATTGTATCTATTAAGAATTCGTAATTATTTAAAAAAACATCTACATTTTTATATTAACATTTATAAAACAATTATATTGAACAACATACTATAAGATAATAATTTTATCATATAAACAGTTGTAGTACAGTGTAAGCAATCGCGGCATACAACAAACAAAGTCTTTAAAGTTATCAGGCAACCAGTTGCGTTTTAGTCGTCTCACTTATCATGTAATCATTATATCCGTAAGTTCTTTTAAACTCCTTAATGAAGCCACAATAAAGAAATGACATCAATTTAGTTAAGGCCACTGAAAGACTATCACTTCCCTACTACAGTTGCTAACAAAGAAAACCTACAGAAAATCGAAAAAATTTGAGAGAACAATGAAAAGTACACACTTGTACAAGGAAAGTCATATTACTCATGGGATGACCTAATGTGCATAATCTGAACCACTCAGCGAAAATCCCCTCGCACAATACACTAGTTATCTTCCAAAAACTAAAATAAAATGTCCACAACAATCACTGACCTAGACTGTGAATTAAAAAACAAGTGGTTGATGTCAGTACCTTGTACGTTCCATGGAACTCTGGACACCGATCTAAATAAGGCACAAGAGAGTACTTTCGAATTCTGCCCAGCGACACTGTCGACATATTTTCACGAGCTACGCAGAAAACAGCGCGGGACTGCTGGTTTTCAAATATTCATGACGCGGGTGGACAACGTGGGTTCGTCGAGATTTCACCGTTGACTGACAGTGCCCCGGCACTCAACGATGGTAGAACACGCCAAGATCGACTATCGACTGGTATCGTCTCGTTCCGTCGAGAAATCGTATCGATAATAATTTTCCCCTGAAGAATCGTTGTAATGCTCTCTTATCACGGATGAATTGTGATTAGCACGATGATGCTTGGTATACTCTTACGTGTCGGTCTCTTAGCCGCCAGGAAAGGCCGTGATTACAAAATATCCGCCTTGTTATAAAGTCGCGACCGTAATTCTTAAGATTGCAATTTAAAGTATCAGTAGGTGCATCATTGATATTTGTCCTCTTGCAGCAGGATCTCGTATATTACTTGTTCGTCTTAGAGGCTGTTGTTAATTTTGTTATGTTTTCTACCTACTTTTTATCTAATCTATTATATTATGAAGTAGTTGTGACGATTTCTTTGAAAATAGTCACACATGTGTTTACGTGTATCAAAGAGATTCAGAACCGTTAGAAGTGTTTGAGGGGGGCCTATGGGCCTCAACAAAGGTCCAGAGAGTCCAAGGGTACCCGAGAGGGTCCAAGAGAGTCCAAGATGGTCCAGAGAGTCCAAGGGAACCAAAGGAGGTCCAAAAAGTTCAATAGGGTCCATAGAGTCCAAGGGTACCCGAGAGGGTCCAAGGGAGTCCAAGGAAATCGAAGGAGGTCTGTGGCGGCCCATGGGAACCAAGGGGGTCTGTGGGGGTCCAAGAGGACCAAAGACATCTGAGGGAGTCCAAGGAGGTCTGTTGGGGTCCACGGGGACCAAAGGGGTCTGTGAGGGTCCAAGGGGGTCCAAGGGGGTCTGTGGGAGTCTGTGAGAGTCCAAAGAGGTCTGTGGGGGTCCACGGGGACCAAAGGGGTCTGTGAGGGTCCAAGGGGGTCTGTGGGGGTCTGTGGGGGTCTGTGGGAGTCTGTGAGAGTCCAAAGAGGTCTGTGGGGGTCCACGGGGACCAAAGGGGTCTGTGGGGGTCTGTGGAGGTCTGTGGGAGTCTGTGGGAGTCCAAGGAGGTCTGTGGGGGTCCTCGGGGACCAAAGGAGTCTGAGGGAGTCTAAGGGGGTCTGAGGAGGTCCAAGGAGGTCCAAGAGGATCTAGGGATGTGCAAAGAGGTCTGACGGGGTCCAAGTAGTACAAAAAGGGTCCATAGTGAACTTAGCAGTCCATGGACGTCCAAGAGAATCTAAGGGGATCCAAGGGGATCCAAAAGGGAGATTCTTTAAATATTTTATAATATACTCCTTGAAACACACATGTAGACTCTACAGATTTTGTGATACTATATAACTTGCATTATAGACTATCAACGTACTTTTCCTTTCATTTACGGTTGACATACCTTAGTTTCATAGTTCATGAAAACAGTCGACATTAATTACCCCGATGACAGCACATTGTATCGCGCGAGAAAATGGTGCACAGAAAAATGCGGAAACGTTTCAAGAAACAAGTCGCAGAAATCTCGTGTGCTGTTTCATATTTGCGACGCTTTATTTACATCTACTGGATATCTGTTTGAACGCAACGATGAGTCAAAACAAAGAAGTAAATCACTTGATTTGCGGCGTTAACAAATTAGACGGTGTCGTGACACGAGTTTCAAACACACGAACTGGTTTTTTGTTTAGAATATTTTCGCAAAGATGGCGGTTATGATTCTTCGGTTATCACACCGCCATCTATTAGCCACCGACAAAAATGACAAGAACTGCGTTGTCACGAACTGAATATTCACCGATAAGAGTGTGCTCTTCCATGTTTTCTCGAACGTGAGAAAAATGGTTCGAGAACATGTCGAAGCTGAATCATCATTGGGGATGCGGAACTATGCGATTCGATTGAACAGAAGGCGCACCGAAAATGCCAGGACTGAAATAGATTAACAATACGCGGAATGCAATTACTCAGTTCAGATGCTTACTGCAGCGAAAGGAAGCACGTGTAAAATTCTTTGTACCCTAAAACGGGCTTATGAGTCGATACACGACTAACATGTTACGCAACAAAAAGTGGAATATTGTAAACAACGAATAAAGCGCATTCGTCTCGATATTGTCTCAATATAAGATCACGACTTAGACTCAGTTAAAAGCTGAGGGGATTTAAGAAATTTGTTTCTAACGTCAATTTTCGAATTCGAAAATTCGAATTTGAATTTTTGAAATCAAGGATCATGTACAGTGAAAAAATAGTCCCAAGAAAACTTGAGTCCACTTTCGAGCTTCTATCGAGACAACGCTGTACACTGTTCTTTCGTTACAGTATTATCATTCGTACGAATCATTTACTGACCCAATCTCACCGTATGATTATTTACGCGCGCAATTCACGTACAAAAGCATGTGCAATGGAGGCCTTACGTGACGAGGTATCCGTCATAACAATCCTCAATGCATTGTAATTCGTCTTTCGACCGAATCGATAGAGCTTAAAGGAAGCCTTGTACCTGCATCCCCACCCCACCCCAGCTCCAACCCCTCAACCTCACCCATGGAACATTAAAGCCACACCGAGATCTGGGCCAAACGATACTGTGAATTTAGGAGCACGCATCTTAGACACGGATCTTTTTATCACTAGGAATCATTCTATGATTTTATGCTAATGAGTTTGTTCGAGTCTGCAACAGCTGCTGGAGGCCGACCATTGGGAACGTGCGAAGATTAACTATTTTAATCTGTTACTACACCTAATCTGCCTGAGGTAAAACTTTGTTCGAGTTTATTTATGACTGTACTTGTAGGTTCATTCAACGTAAGTAAGGGTCTTTCAAAACCCATGGATATAGCTTGAGGAGTAAATTGAGGACAAACAAATGATGAAGAGTTCATGCAAACATTGTTCTTATTTAATCGTGTTCTCTAGTTACAGGCAGTTTTGCATTTCAATAATTCCTGTTAGAAATTGATCCAGTGTAACCCATTTAAGTCTGCATTTGCTACCAACACTTTATGACTCATGTATGACTTCACTGCCTGTTTGATTGAAGCGCAAGGTGGTCATTTTGCGTACTTCTTTCCAGAACAAAGCTTTATCGAAACTTTTAAAATATGAAGCTACTTATAACTCGAATATAAAGTTAAATAGATCGAATCTTTAAAAGAACTCTTTTTATTACTTTTATACGTCAACATTAGCTCTAAAATATTTCCCATATATTTTAAAACCTTATTTATAACAGAAACTATAGAAAGTATTATTAATTGTAAGTAGTCTAATATTACAAGGTACTACTGTTCACTCAACTACTATCTTTCCCCTTCAAACTCAACGTTCCTCTGATACACGTTCTTTTTTTTTAAACAACGATCTTATCGCCAACATATCACGTACTTGAAATCCAACATGCTATACGAATTAAACGCCCAGTTAAATCATTTTGATATATTAAATACCCAGTATTTTGATCGCTCCTGATATTTAGTTCTTTCTCCTAAATAACCCAGAGATCCGACTCCCTAACTCTCTTTGTTCCTTCCATCAGATAACGCGACTAATGCGTGCTGACACGTGTCACGTTCCACTACAGTGCACTTTCATTACGAATACAAAAGAGTTACTGATCGCCTTAACGACGAAACGGAGTCTTCGTTAGTAGGGTCCGTGTTCGTAACTCTGATACTTCGTGACCAAGGTAATCTACCCTTCGCAGAGAACGAAGGTATGGCTCTCGAAGTTCCCTGCGGCCGGTTCGTCGAACCTCTCTTTTTATAACCGAGCAACACCATGCTTATTCCGAGCATCGTCCGTTAACCTCGATGTTTACGGAAACTGTTCCACAAGATTCGTGAATCGCGTTTCGTGGGCACGAACTGAAGGGCTCGTATCAAAAATAGCACTTGTCAAGTTTCACAATTTTTTTTAATAAGAAGTCATTCTACACTAGCATGTAATCAGAAACGTGATTAACAAACCTTCAAACACGCAGATAATGAATGTTTGATTAAACAGAAGAATAATTAAAGATAGATATTAGAGTATTTTTTGGCTTTCTTAGAAAAGGACAAAAATTGACAAGTCATTTTTGTTATGAACTGTACAATTTTTTTTGGAGCCCAAAAAAATTTGTGTTTTGTTTGAATATGAGCTAATGGCGGCAGTAATGCTAGCGATATAAAAATAGAGTTAAGTCAGAATACAGGAAAAAGTTTTTGTTTTGAAAGGAGAATTTCCAAAGGTCGTAACAAAAGAAAAATGATCTTTATGGAAGCAGGAACTTTGGTAGTAGTTTATCTATGTTAATCTCGCTATTTTTGTATCTGGATTGTCTAAAGAAAGCTAAAGCCAGGATGATAAATCAACATCGTTGATACCGAAGCTAATCTGTTGTGCTATTTTTTCTTGAACACATGGAAGTATTAATAACAATTGCTATTTAAAATTAATAATGAGACAGTTCAAGTAATTTGAACTTATCTTCATCGATTTAAAATACTTGGTATCACTAATTTTAGATTCTTTAAGTGACTTTAATGTCGCGAACTTTTTTTTCAAATCATTTGAATTAAAGAATATTATAAATAAAGTATGTAGATAGTTCACTAAACCTGAAGGTCCTTTCAAAACGAAGTTCATTTCGGAACAGCTGGTACGAGAGAAAAGACAATCGATAGACCATAAATACTGATGGTTACAGAAAGTGTAATTGAGAAAACAAGAGAAAACGAAACCTAATAAAAAACCACTTTGATGAGATCACGCGCGGAGGAGAGGAGGCAATCGATAATCGTATATCCGCGTGATTGGCCGCTCGTGACGACCATAATTCCTCAGGCGATCATATCCCCAGCGACCACACCTTGGATCTTTGTGAACGACACTTTAAATGGTCGCTCGTTCACAAGAATATATACAGAGTGTTTCAGAATTTAGTGATTAAGGTTTTCGAAATTTCTTTGCTCACTCTGAAGAAGAGAAAAGGTCTTGCACAATCAGCTCAAAAATATTCTCCCTTATCACCACAAACACACTACTATTTTAGTAATAAATTTGGTTAATAAATAAATAAATTTGGCATCTTTGAAAAAAGTAAAAGAAATTTCCTAAGTTAGATCATTTATTTCTAAGACACTCGATATATTCCTACTGTACTAATAACCATAAAAAAGTCGATCAACATAAATACTTCGCATTGCGAACTAACTTTTTAGACTTGTACTGGAAATCGACAGAGATTATTAGCTGTTTGACTCTTTCCGACTCATAGACTTTCACCAGGGCATACAACAGACTATTTCTAGTTTTTAAAATTTTCCAGTTCCACTGTTGCAGCCCCGAGGAAAACGCAGAAATAGCTGTTTCGCAATCTGAAACTCAATCCTCAATTTTGTTCCATCAGCCGCGAGCAGGATGTTCTCGCGCCATCGAGTCTCGCAAGAGTTCGTACCACGATAAATAAATTTGCAAGACCGATCCTCCTCACGGCAATTAGTCAATTACTACAATTAGACGGAGCAGACGGTTTCTCTTATGCTCGATGCACACGGAAGAGTTGCTCTGTGCATCGCGCTATTCGATTTAAGAACTCTGGTGATATACTCGACCGATCTGTCTGAGTACTAAACTTAAATCACAAAACTTCTTGATTAAGAACACAATAGAACTGGTAATTAATGTATCTGTGCTGTCTCGCGAGTTTGTTCCTGAAGGATCATTAAATTCAGGTCCCTGAAGGGTCATTAAATATGATTCAATTCTGAAGATATTACTTTTTGTACTAACTCTTAATTGGTATGAGTACTGTTAGGAACTTTTATCGTATTTATACAAGGTAGAAGAAACGCTAATTTAGTGTTTCATTAGCAAGACTTGTTGGGTACTCTCTTACACAAAAAGAAACTAAAAATAAAGGTATAACTTTTAGGAACAAGAACTATTAGATAATATTCTAGAGATATGAAGAAGTATGACAAACTTTGTGTAGATTTTTGAAAGCCTAGAATATTACTGTCAGTGTTTAAAAAAAAAGTCTTGACAGAGACACTGCATTTCAACTCGACTCTATCTCACGAAACCTATCCCCATAACTCATCATTCCAACTTTCATTCCTCCAATCTCACTCCGTTTCCTCTACTTATCTCATTACAAGAAATCTCAACCTAGCTTTCACTGCGAATCTCCCCAAACAAGCAACTAAGATCCAAAAAACGAGCACCGAAACCTCCAGAATCGACCTCACTTACCTTCCTCTTTCTCTCCTGCACGAAGTCCACCCTACGAATCCAGACTTCCTCAGTGGAGTCGTAATCGAGTGTGCTAGAGCTGCTAGCCTGGCTCTTCATCTCTATCAGGCTGCTGTCGAAGAACCTCTTATCGAGATGGGGACTAGGAAGAGGGCTGGTCCTCGAGAAGGTCATGCTAGTAGAGTAGGTCGGAGGATCAGTTGCAGGGAAGGTCATGCCAGGTCCAGTGGTGTGCCTCCTCCTGAGAGGAGGCTTCGTTGTGGACGTTGGCGAAGTGACTGTGCACGTGGTGAACCTGGACGAGGTAGTGGTCGTGGTGTTGGTAGAGGACGTTGTCGACGGTGTCGTCGACACAGTGGTTGTCGTCACCGACGCAGTCGTCGTCTTCGATTCGGAGACGCTCGAGGTAGCGTTGGACTTCTGATCGATCCTCTCTGAACTGGACTTCTCGGAAGCGGATGGACTAGAGGCCTTCGACGAGACGCTATCATTTTTCTCCTCCGATTCCTCGGTCTTCGAGGCGTCCTTCTTGCCTTCGGCGATCTCGGCGGTCGGGACGTCCACATCTTTCCCTAGAACATGGAACAAGTAGGTAAGAACGTCGTCGACGAGCCAGCCGTGCAATTACAACAAAGAGGCCATTATTCTGTTCAGTTGCACTTGTGATACCAGCCTGCGCCCAAGGTCCCCAGATATAAAGGCTTGTCTGTTGTGCGCGGTTTCGCGCCGAGTTACAGCATTCGACGTACTTTCGTTTGCTCGAGCGTAACACACTGCATCGTAACTCTATCGTCGTTATGCTTCCTCTTGCTGGAGGAAAGTCTAGTAGACTAGTACAGGGTGATTCAAAAGTGGGAGAGAGTAATCTTAGGAACATAAACATTTCTGTGGTTATAAAGAAAAATGACCTAAGTCACGTGTGAAATGCTGATGTTGCATGTTTTGAATTTTAATATTATCTTATGAATTTCTTCAATCTCTTTAGACCCTTATTTCTCAGTGAAAAAAGTTCTTTTAATATTCTTTCTTCTTTCTTAACTGGAATTTTTTGAAACTGTGACATAAGTTGTTTTGCTTGAATTCAGGATTTATGGTGTAATTTTTTGCAAGTATAAATACTTATAAATAGAAAAAAATAATTTCGTTTCCTTTGTTTCAGTTCTAATTTTTTAGTTGAATAACTTGCGACGTGTTTTTATAAAATTTGATCGCCACAAAGGAGTGCTTATAACTCAGACAGAAGCTATTTCCGAGCACATGCTAATACGACCTTTCTTCATCCCTGAGATTAGTGAAACACACTCCTGACAATCTATTTCTGAAGAAGCCTGTCTACATTAAAGCGTGCGTAAGAAATATGACATACGATTCAGAGAAGTGTCGTTAAATATACCAAGGTGGCGATTGAAATAAAGAAATCTGGCCTAACTTTACGAACAGTTTCATCGTTATATGCAGATCAAGTGAGGATGAATCGTCAAAGAAACGATAAGTAAATCTACCGTCTATGTGTTAAATTATAAGAGCGTGCCACGAGGAAAGTGAATCGCAAATTATGTTTGCATGGAACTCGATTCGCTTGAGGGATAAGCGACACGTATCGTGCAACCATGTTTTCCTAACTTCCAGTCGATAAATGGGTAAACCAATTAAGTGGGTCGGAAATGGGAAAGCGATTAGGTAATTTAGGGCACTCTGGGAAAGTAGTGATTCTCGGCGATTATTATATCTCCCATTTCGGAAATAATCTATAAATAAGATCGATCGTTACCTAAGTGGAGTGGCTTTTCGCGCTGTTGGTAGAAACGTTGCCAAACGGAACTAAACGAAGCTAAACCACTGGCAGCGAACGCTAATCTTAGCTCTCATTGAACGAGTGTGAGCTCCTTCTAATAGCTGCTCGCGCGATTTAATGCCCGAATCGTGTTTCGTAATACGCCGCTTTTCTCGCAATCCACCGTGCGTGTTCGTGGCACGGGACACAGGATCGAAGCGAATCGAACGATCGAGTTATCGATCGCGGAGTTCATCTCTGTGGTTGGAATCTTTCAAAATAGCTAGTGGAGGTGATAGTACTCGACTATGTACCTAACTGATTTGATGTTACTAAACTGATAATTAAATTATAATGACAATGTGAAACACACTTCTGAGTCAGTATTTTTTCATGAAAAAAACTGATTGTGTCTAGTGACCAGAATCATTTATGAAAAACAGCTTTCTACGAGCATGAATGGCAGTAATTTATGAAGCGAGATATAAGTTTTAAGATAAGATACTTTATCAATAGGAAAACGTCTTTGCATAATGGAGAAAGACGAACTTAATAAACCATTGCTGAACAGTTATTGTTAAACATTCATCTCCTTGTTCTACTTTAATCTACTTTATCAACTACCTTCTATTTACTTTTCATCCCAATTCCATCGAAGTTGAAAACTAATTAAAACTTTTGCACTCAATTATTTTCTCTCAAGTTCCCTACATTTTTCATTAAATAATTCTAGTCGCTAATAACAGATCACTCATTCACCATCCATTTATCCATTTCAAAATGCGATACAAAGTCGAGCTGTACCCTAGTACCCTCTCCACAAAAGGAATAGCTTGGCACACTTCGCATAATGCAGGCCGCGTTACGATGCATCGAGTCAACGACAGTAATTGAATTTAAATGAACAGACCTTGATCATACCAACGCAATGGTACCTTGAAGAGCCACCAAGATCGACTCACCTTCCTCCGTTTCGTATTCATCCTCTTCCCTACACTCTGACAACCTTCTCCCCCAAGGATATGGGCTGTGAGTTTGGTTCCTCGAGGGTAACCTGTTCACGTGGGACAGGAAGTAATGGTGAAAGAAACTATCGACGCCGTCTGAGTCCTCCCCAGAGGACTGCAGCATGTCCTTAAGGGCAGCCAAGGAGGTGATCGTGTTGTAATTAATAGCCGAGATCAGGTCATCCTCGATGTCACTGTCGTCAGTGGTGTCCTCGTGCTTGCTCTGATCCTCTTTCTTGCTGTCTGGCTCAACAGTTTTCGTCTGCTCGGTTTTCGAAGCTTCCGTCTTATCGTCTGAACTGGTTTCAGACTCGTCATCGGAGGTGCTGGTAGAAGTGGTACTGCTCGAAGAAGCTTCGTCCTTTTTACCATCAGTTTTCTCCTCCTTGGCCTCCTCCTCGTCGGACACCTTACACTCGTCCTCCTCCTCGTCCTCGTCCTCATGGGAGACAGCCTTCGACAGTTTGTTCGTGGCTTCGTCATTCTGGCTGAGGTTCTCCAGGTTCTTCTGGTTCTTTAGAGCCTCCTGTTTCTCCAAATCCTTGCTGAGCTTCGCGCTGGCCTCCTCTTGACCCGTCATCTTGTTACGTTGCTGATTGTCACCGATCACATCGCATTCGTCCGACTCGTTTTGCTTGTCACCACCGGAACTCTCCATCGAGGAATCTGGAACACAGTCGAGGTTGAATATTAAATATATTGAGTAGTGTTCGCTATGAAAAGACTGTATGATTTAGCTATGGAGACGCGAATTTTTATGGAGACGTAAAAAAGCTAGAAGTATTTAATATGAAACTAAATTTTCTAAGTGTACTTATTTCGAAGCTGAAGAAATTCAAGCAGAAAAATTCTAAACTTCCTAATTTTATCGACCCTTTGCACTCGAAGGGTTACGATTTTGCCTTCATAATGTCCTTTTAAAAGTGTCAGTCGAGTGCAAAGGGTTAAGAAACAACATGAATATTTTTTTATCAATGAACAAGCATTTATGGAACGTAAATTAAAGGCACATTAGATGCATCATAAAGGATTGTCTCCATGACTCAGACATATAGTTTCAATGGTCCCCCCTTAAAGAAGACTTCTTTTCTTGTCTATGAAAGACCTTCATCGAGACAGTAAATGACGAGTATACAGCGACTACTCGACTATTCATTGCACGATTATTTCACCACTCTTTCGACAGTCTCATACCGCTCTAAAATGATCGTTCAAGACACTTTTGTGATCTTCTAAGCGGCTACTTAAAAGAACTTTCAGCGACTACAGGAGGCGACTTATAATCAGGTTGCTGATAACTAGGACACCGAAAAAAGGTAAAAATAACTCGGCAATCGATTAATTAACTCCAATAACCTGCTCGTACGAGAATATATTAGACTGCCCATGCGCTTCTTTCAATGAAAGTAAATATTAATTGAACACGGTTATGAACACGAAAAGCAAACGTTTTAGAGGGAAATGTACATAAAAAAGTGATTAAAAATAATAAAAGTGATCAGACATAGCAATTCATCGGAAGGTTCAAGCGTAACAATCTGATTACTTTGTGTGATTATAATTGAAACTGTGGTTTCGCACAAATTGCTATAATGAAAGAGGGAATTAAAACTTTTTAATTGAAAGATGTGACGCTCTCGTTTAGAAGAATACTCGGTGCAACGGTTTTAATGAGAAAGAGCGAAAGAAACTTGAGAAATACGACAACGATGGAATTCTCGCATAAAATTTAAATTGCACTTCTATAAGGGGACACGTCCTTCCTCTTATTGACCAACTCTAGTTGATGCTACGATCCTGGAGAATCGTCCAAGAACTGTTTAAATAAAGACTGATCCACCTAGATTTCAAGAATACATTTATGAGTACATCCGGCAGGAGTTTCAAATTTAACCTCAGTAATCCAAATTTATTAAATTTTCTATCTTCTATCAAAGTTATGCCAACACAAAAATAAACCTCTCTATTTCTTACTTAGTAACTATTAAATAACACTGTATAACTGAGACCAAAAGTCACAGTTATATTAAATGTTTAAAAATTCAGTACATTATATTATACGATTAATGTCAAAATATTTGTATCAGATATCCGACTCTGTCGTATCAAAGCTTTTAAGGTATCAATATCACAGCCTGGTGAATTGTGATGGACAGTTTGGATATGCAATTCTGTAGTTATTTTAAGCAGCACATATTCGCTATCTATTTCAACCCTCATGCTACGAACTCAATTCACGTTACATTGTACAAATGCAAATGCTTCGTTGAAGCTTCGTTGAAGCTTACTAAAATATAAAATTATTATTAATTATTTCATCCTCTAACTATCTCAAGATAAATTTCTCTCGTTTCTTCATTCTAATACAGTAACATCTAAATGCAGTGTTTGCATTCAGCTTGAGTCTATTTAATCAACCCTCATATTTTCTAGGTTGGTACCAATCGATCCTTGACCATAATTGAAACAAAATCTTTTGATCCAACATGCGTGAAAATTAGTGCATATCTGTCTTTTAAAGAAGCAACGAACGGCTTGTTGCATAGGTACATAACGTCACTGGCGCATTGCGGTAAGTACGCCCTCTATTTCGTAACCGTGGAAACGTTCCTCTGTATAGCAAGTTTTACTACAGGTATATAGCTATTACACAGTTATACCTTTGGGCTCTTATTATGCCCGACAGGATTGTCAAGCAAAACGTCTCAGCAGATGGTAGAACGATAACCAGTAACCATAAAGTGAAGACCTCATAACAAAGCAACTCTTGTCAAATTTTACGAGTTGTTTTTTCTTAAATAAGGATAGATTCTAGTGGCTCGAAGTCAATTCTTGTACTATGATGAATATTTTGTTAAAAAGGATAGTAATGAATTGAATAAGACTGAAAACTGCTGCAGTATTTTTTTGCCCCTCAATTTCGTCGCGACCTGATTCCTAATATATTCACGGTCAGTGTAGTAGAAAGAAAAAACTACAATAAAACAAGCGACAATTATAAATAATGATCATTCCTTACTTCAATTATATTTTTATTAGAAGACCCACTCTCCAATTATGTTTTTATTGCGAGAACATTATGTGAATGAGGGGATCGATAATTCATTCAGGAAAAGTCAAGTCTTTATCGTGTTTAAGGTTCAGTTCATTAGATAAATGTTTGCTTGAGCGTTGATAATGTATTATATTACCATTATTATCGTATTTACTTCAAGATAGAATGATTTTCATATTTTTTTCATTAATCTCATTTGTATGATAATGGTTAAAGCTAATTTATTTTTCACTCTCATTTGTATCCACTTACGTACATATATCTGTCAGCATAAATTTTAATGATGAAAAAATGGAATCGATCAGTATGAAAAGAAGCATTTTCTAATCCATCTACATTCCTGCATTTTGTTAATTTTTTCTAGTACATGAATAATACAAATAATTAGGTTGAATATTTAGAAAATGAAATTTTAATCTTTAATAGAGAAGAACATATCTGAAACGTCGTTTCCTATCGTAAGGAAACTATCTTCAGGAAAGGATTAAACGATTTGCCTCAACAGAAGATATATTGTAGACCGAGTAAGTAGGTCTTCAGTTTGTCATAGATCAGTTGTCTACAGACATCTACCAGCAACGCAACAGGTACAGTTTGCACGCTTAACAAAATTGCTCGCTGCAGGATACGAACTAAATTCTCCTTCGACTAATGGAATCTAAGCCAATCTAGAATAAGTACTCTTGCGTGTAATAGGTAACACACTTTTTGCATATCGATCACACTGTACATACGACAAAAACATTTACATGACACATTGTTGCATCATAAAGGCAAAAGAAAAATCGTCACGTTATTATACGTGCTGTCGTACTCAAAGTCATGCCTAAAATAGTTTAATAACTTCTAAATTAGTCCATAAATTACACATTGCTCTAAATCACTCGACATATACTGCATAACATGATTGATAAAAAAAAACTGAAATATAATTTTCTCGGATGATCGAGCAAACCCACTCGGTGAGTCCATTCGATTGCAATAAATCATTCCCATTAAGGACGAGGCATATTCATAGATCACAGAAAGCAATTAAGGGATCGCGTTTCTAGACGACTCAGCAAAATGGAGCCAAATATCAAGGGTGAAAGAAATATTCGATATTTCATTGCAGTTGTGTTTTTATTGAAATTTCTGTTACCTGGCATATCGAATATATTAATTGGATATTTTAATGAAAAGTAAAAATGCATACAATATAATATACTAGAGCTATTCCTCTCACAAACGAAAAAAAAAGAAGTCCCATCGCATTGAACAAGTACGCAAAAGTGGGGGAATATTGGCAGTTCATACATATTTAATAAGATTACATGTTATCTTTGAAGATTTAAATATTAACAAATTATGAATTTAAAAGTTTTGAAAATTTGAATCTTTATTGATTCAAAAACTTGAATATTAGTGTATAACATATCTTTATTGAGGTTGCGAAACTTACAATTGTGGAACTAAAGAAATTAGATCGACATGAATATTCAGTTTGTCAGCCAATATTCTCCAGGTTAAAGTGCATATCTATACTTGAAAAAAAGTCATTACATAAGTTCCTTTCAAACTGAAAAATTTAGTCCTGAAATGGTCAAACACAGTATCCGTACCATACCAGCGAAAATAAATGGAAGACGAGTATCTTTTAAAGTCAATCTCTCCGTAGACATAACCGGAAATGCAAAGAAGCGTGAATACCGTCGTTTAATACAATCTCGAGCGGAGTAACACGAAGTGAAGGCGATGTGAGCAGTAGATATCGCGAAAGTGTATGTGGATGTTTGGCGTGTAGCCAGGTTCGTTTCGCGAATACTTGTTTACCGCATGCTAGAGAGTGACGTAGTAATGTTCTGTTGGGCTCGTGGACCGATTCGAGACACGTGACGATCTATGCACTATGCAGCAGAAGCTTTTTGAGACTGAAATCGAAGTGGCCAATGCCGATGTCCAACTCGTTCTTAGAGGTACATTTTCACGTGAAATTTAGAGTGAGAATATATTAGGGTGGGAACGTATTACTGTCACGTCACGTGAAATCACGTTACATAGTATAGCTTTGTTTTATATTACCTATAGTAAAATAAGCTTAGAACAAAGGGAAAACCTCGATTCACACTATGGATTTGGTATAGTGTGTAATATGAGTTCACGTGACGTGACAGTGTATCCTAACTGTCCTGACACTGTGCAACAATAACATAGCATGATGTTCCATTATCACATCTAATTTTAATTTTCACGACGATTAATCTCACGTGAAATTACACCTTTACGAATAGAAACATCCATCGGGCGAGACGTCCAACGTCAACGTCCACTTTTGCTACGATGAACCTTGGTATCGAACACTCAAAGGAGCACTTGAGATTGTGAGCGCGTTAGTCACGTTCATTTAACATATTAGATATGTGCGTCTCATGCACGTGTCCGATAAACACATGGGAAACCTTTATGCGACCATTGTATCGATATGTTACGATTCCATCATTATTTCATGATTTACTAATCAGCTGGCAATTAAATTAAGATGAGTTAACCCTTCGTATGTAACTTGGGTCGTTTATGATCTAGACTATTTTTGTTTTTGAATATTCTCCAAGATGAGAAAGAGGTAGGATCGAAGACCATAGGGAAGAAACATATAACAATTAAAGCTAGTGGATAATGTTTTGGAAACTTGGAAGGGTATTGAAGAATCTTTTGGATTTTTTAAAACACAAGAGGATTAAAAAACTACATGGACTTGATCCAATTTGCAGACAGTGATATTTCTTAGAATTTAGAGTTATTTTTTTAATTCATACTCTATTCAATGCAATTTTCATAGAATTAACTTTGCAACCACAAAACATTACCAAGTAGATTGAGATAAACACTTGTTTATTTCATTGAAATGAATATATCATATTCAGTATCGGAACAATCATTAATATATGTATGCATGTATGTATTGGAAACGTGTTACTGGGTTCACTGAAATCACAGACAGATTTGAAATCTAGATACGAAGAAGACTGTCATTAATAATTGGAAATATAATCGATTTACTGTCGCTAACAAATGTTACTCGTGTCACATACTATTAACCTGAATGGACAGGCAAAGCATGAATAAATAATATCGCCACAATATCAATGCAACTCAGGAAAAACGATGGTTACGTGAATTTGTAACGCTTGGAGTAAGGATCAGCAATCAAATCAATATTTTCATAGATATTTCTAAAATATTAATTAAAGTATGCCTTACGCTCAATGATAACTTTCAAATTCATATAATTATTTTTCAAATGCACATAAATACATATATTTCGTAGTATAATAATAGCCATTACTAATGGTCCCACTACACTACCTCCATTTTATAATAACATCGTCACTACATAAGGTACTAATAATTAACGTGCACCAATTTCCATTTTTTATTACCTTTAGTTAGACTATCTACACTATACCTTCTCTAAATCATTTCGACTAGTTTCACAGTTTCAGTAACAATTTAACTCGCTATTAATACGCAAAAGATACCACCTAAACCAACACAATATACTCAGCTACAACAATCATACACTGCAGCCAATATTTCGTTAGAAATCAATTAAGAACGTAACAAATAATCACATATATGGCTCTTCCAGTTCACTGAACATGATCTGCTCCGAAATCAATCCTGAAAGAAAGGAATTAAACAATGTCAGTCATGTATGACCAACAGGGAAGTCAGAACATTCAAACAATGCATCGCCTCAATTATTGAAATCTCCTTTTGACAAAAAAAATTCTCTTTGTGGAAAAAAATTCCATAGAATCACGAAGAAAAACTGCACCGTGTATCGATGGCAACTGCTTATCGCGAAATCGTCGAGAAAACGCATCGAGGATTCTTTTATCGGTCGTCGTGAAAAAATATCAGCTTGTTAAATCTATGTACGTTCTTACTGGCGTGCGAGCAAAAGGAACAATAACAGCAACGCTGAAAGCCTCAACAGGCTGTAATTGCAATAAACCCGGGAAACAAGTGAAAGGTTCCTATGTCTTGAAAGTGTTGGAGAAATACACCGCTCTCTTGCCAGTAACGACAGAACACTTGCGTTTTTCCGATAAGACATCTAAGTATCTTTCCTTTTCCTATATTTTTTGCCGAATTTAGGGCGAAGATCAGGAGATATTTTATAGTTTCCGTTACTACACAAGATTATACTAATAAAACGCTCTTTTTCGAAACTTTATAAACGCTGATTAATTAAAACTAATTTATTTAACTGTTAATTTACTTTTACACACTCGTATCAATTTTTTGATGCATGTAATTATATGTATACGTACATTTCTAAGAATTTTAATATTTAATAATACCTACACAAAATAAGTCTATGAGATAACAAAACATCTCACTAGAAAAATTGAAAAATTAAATTTAAATAGTTCAGTAAAAGATCACTAAGAGTAACTAAGGATTAATAGATTTTATATTCCAAGAGAATTCGTTTAAATGAGATAAGGGGCTAATTCCAGACGAAACATTAAACTTAAAATTAGCATCGCAACAAATTTGTAGCTGTTATCACGAAAGATTAATGATAAACGTCAATAATACATTAATTTATTTTTTCAAGTTTCTGATACAGTCCCAAAAATCACACGTATAATCGAAGTTATATTTACAATTAATCGAACAAATAAAGTATGTTGTGTACACTGTCGTACACGTATTACATTCCGATTCCTTTTCAGCGAAATATGATATTCAACTTCTAGATGATCCGACGTGAATCACATTTGGCAATGATAACAATAATTCTACAAAACATTCACGGAAACTAGGCCATAGCACAGTGGTAAGAACAATGCATGGGACAATACTGCAACGGGACAGAAACGAAAGGTCTGTCTCTAGGAATTATCGACGAAGTTTTTTCCATTCTCGTACTGCCGCTGCCATAGCTCTATATTGATTGCCTGACCACACAATGACGAAAAAGGGGGAAAAAAGCTAAAACAGAAACGATGACGACAGAGTATACAATCTGAAGTCTATACTACTGTATAATATGCATGTTTCTCTTTCAGTCTTCAAAACAAACAATAGAACAATAGGTACACAGTGTGTATAAATAAAAAGATGCTTTTTATTTACTTTCATGCTTCCTATTAACAAGTTCGCCACAAAGATGAACCTGTGGAGCCTGAGTGAGTCTCAGATTCTGCAGAACTAATTTAGATAAGAAGCATAAATGACCCTGAATACCGCGAAAGTGTTAAAAAATTATTAATTTCAGAAATCTCATGATGCCTACTCAACGTTTTCTTATTTGTTATTTAAACATGGTATTCTTACTTCTTCAATACATTTTCAGCTTCAGTGTTTAAAAATTTCATTAAGAAATATTGTAGATATTTTTTAAAGTACATCACACATACTAGATTTTTATAAAATCTACTACTTCCCAAATAACGTTATCAACGCAACCTTGTAAATTCCAAAAAAACGTTTTACTATCTTCAAAGTAAGGAGACCTCTGCAAGTGACTGAAGGAGAAGAAATTCTATTCTGCGTCAAGGTGCAAACACGAAGGGGTTAACAAGGAGTAAACACCAATATCGATGAAAGGATTACTCGAAGCAGATACGTATCTCGGGCGATCGTTTAATCAAAATGGATTTAAACGAGAATGCAAATCTGTTGCTTCGCGCGTTACGTATTTTCGCGAGCGAGTGAGCCGACACGTCGCCATGAAAAATTCATGATACCATTGGGCTTTATGGTCGCTGCATGTCCACGCCATTCGATCTCTGACGCAACCGATTCTCTTTCCCCCTAAAACCTGTTAACGATCCAATCTCCTTCGGCTAACGGCGGGTGTGGACACGCGAATGTACACACTCATCGACGAAAATAATACGGAACCAACGCCTTTGCATACAGGGTAGCATACATTCGAATCGATCCTGGAAAATGACGATGGTTGGAAGCACGCAGTGACCCTTAACTTTCTACCTATTATCGTCCTTCCCGCGGCACGGAAGTGCTTCTGAAAGTGAAATCGATAAAGGTCAATGCACCGACCAAGCACGATACCCATAATAATTGGAAGATCACGTGGTGGGATAGACGAGCAAATATGAATGGAACAGAAATACTCTGCGCTTATAAGAATTTTTAGAATATCCATAATAATAGAACCGTATGAACTATTTTCCCCTTCTTTCTATAGAATTTTTCTAGAACTCTAATACTAAAAGTTTTTCACTGAAAAATAGAAAATAATTTCACATTTTCTAATCTTGTGAAATTCTGAAATTTTTCACATAGTAAATAGAATAAAATTTTGTACAGGTGTTTGAAATGAAGAGAGGGGGTTGTGGTACAACTGTTGATGATAGAAAAATAAGAGAATCATTTCATCGTAACTTGGTCGCTCTGACAGTATCTGAGTAGGCGAACATTATTTATTATACACTGTATGCGATCACTAATGTATTACGTAACTAGTAGGAGCAATGTTTGTATTCTCGAGGAACATCTGAGGAGCAAAATGCACGGGTTTCAAAGAACACACGTTGTATTAACACTGGTCAACATTGAAAGCAAACAGCTGATTCAAGGCTGACGCCTACTGACGTCGTCAGTTTCTGTAATAGTAATGAGCTCGCGTTTGAAGTAACCTCCGACCTACCTTAAACGATATGACGAGGAAGAGGGAAAAAAGGGGAGGGTGAGCGAGACACGAAACGTTATTTAGCGTCAGGCAACATTTACCTCCTAGTTCTCTTCAAGAAAATCGAACTTCCCACGCAAATAAAGGCGACAATTTACGAACCCTTTTACCGCTGTATTGAGTAATATTCTGAATAGCAGGAAATTTACTGGATTTTCCGTGTAAAGTACACTATTTAAGGTGGGTAACGAGAAGAAATCCAATTACGGAAATGAGAAGGATATTATGCATCTGATGCTGTTGTATGCAGTAACTGTGAATTATAATGTGAAATAAAATGTTTACTATTTTGAGATAGTAACATACTGAATTTTATTTTACGTCAAGTCCATAAAATATGTGTTTAATAATTATTAAGTAAAGACCAAGATACATTATCGCTTGTATCTACTCAAAAATAATAATTCAAGATAACTACTTTCCTGCTTGGAATGTTCTACAAATATTGACATTGAAATAAATTTGTAAAAAATATAGAGTGAACACTGTCAAATGGAAAATTTTCTATCCTTAAGAGTCGAACTACGTTGCCCTAATTCCTTACGTAAGTAGTTCCCCAAGTATTCACAAAATTAAAAAACACCTATCTCGATTGCAAAACATGTTTCCCCTTTTTCTTGTATTATCTATCGCATAAAAAAATTTTCTTTCGCGCAGTGTTCCATAGCTCAGAAACGATCTGCTTACTTCAATTGGCAAGGGTGTACAAGTTACCTTACGTTATTTCCGGCGGAATTTTTTGGCATGATTTGAAAGCAATTTGCCAGCAATTAAAGCGTTCCCTTCGACGAGCCTCAAACGAGTCTTGACGTTAAGTGAACTGTATTGCTGTCATCGGGTAAATGTCTCATTAATTCCCGTTGGCACGAATGTCCGCTGCATAGCATGGACTAATTCCATTCTGGAATTCTTCGCTTTACTATTAACGACCACGAAACTGCTTTAAGCAATTTAATAGTACGTTTAATTTTCTTAGCATACTTTTGATTGCTGCAATTCAAATTTCAATAGACTTCTACAGATATGGAATATTTGTTCTTTTTTTTTCTAATGTAAAAAACAGAATGAAATATTCCAAAGAGTATATTTCTCTAAGCTAGCAGTAGTTTTAGTTGATCTTTAGAAGTATGAAACGTTTCACTGAACGTCTTATTCTAGAACGATAAAATTTACCCAGAATATATTTTTTTCAATACTGTCAAAATAATGCCATTCGACGTTTACTGACAACAAATCCACGTAAAATAATACAACGTACTTAGTAAAAAACGTATCTCATATCTACGAAGTCTATTATGTTAATAAATACAGAGAAATGCGATAAAACATTTTCACGTGACAGTTTTATGCACAGCAATACGTCCCAAAAGGTTCCGTCGACAGTACTCATTCATTCTAGTGAATAGCATCGACCATAAAGAAGGGAAATTTTCCACTCTCCAGAGGCTGGAAACGTACCGAAAGCGTATGACGCAAATTTTCCAGAGAACCTCAGGGTAGTTGTGCCAATATGCCACTCCATAAATGTCGAGAACTCTTCAATTCGTTACAGTTGAAAACTGTAAGAACAGTCATCAAACATAAGTGAACATTTTCGCTGACACGTTCGAAGGAAAAAAAGAAGACTGTTTACTTTCTACACATAGTCGACGATAACGGGTATCAAACAGACGTTTGATGGTACCAAAAAATCCAGCTGAATCTCCGTGCGTATTACGAAGCTAGTTATGTAAGATAATTTTATGAGAATTATTAGCACTCTTTTTAATAGAAACATAAGATGTGAAAGTAAACACTTCCAACATTAGGAGCTGTTCAAAAATGAAATACAGAACATATATCAATTGCGAATGAAATTTGAAATTAGGCAATGATAGAGATTCATAGTCTATTTTGTTCGAATTAAGATTAATAAATGTATAATATTAGATACTACAGGGAAATAATATGAGAGATGTAATTGCCACGAGGGTCATTTACGATGACTCATATGTGCCAGTACCCCTATAAAAATAAACAATCGAGTTTCGGCTCGTTCATAAAATACGCATGTCATAAAATGGTAAAAATGAAGAAGACTGTGCAAAAGATAAAACTGGAGAAAATAAGAAAATTATAAGTCCATACGAGCATCTATTCCACAACCGTCTTGGACCTGATACACCTAAAACCGCGGCATAACAGTTATAGTACAGATAAATTAGAACCGATACAATATTAATTCTGATCTCTAAAGTACCAACCCACCCTAGAACCGTTACATTCCTAACAGTTACAAAATTATTTCGACTCTCCCAACAGTTTCAAGATCCCAAACCAATACCACAACCGTTTCCAATCCATGACTCAACTATGCTCCATGTTTTTATCAAATGAAACGGATGAAAGTTCCTGAAATTCACGCGTGCACAGCACCGAGCGATACGGGGAGCAGCGATAAAGCAGCGTTGACGAATCGTACGATTCGCCGAGCAAATCGCGGGAAACGATCGATGGGCTCGGTGATTCGCGACCGACCACGTGACAATCGCTGGAAGCACGTGCTCGACATCAATTATCGTCGAAACGAGCGACTCGTCCGCAGAGGAATTCCACGCGGATCGACTCCTCCAGCTCCCGCTCTCGGACACGGATGGAGAGGCTGGAACGCATTGCGGTTGTTTCGCAACGCGAAGAAAGACACAGATGCAGAAAAACGATAATTCGATCGTGCCACCGACGACGTGGCCGCGCTACACCGCGGCGTGCTGCCCCTCCTCCCCTCCTCCTAGCCTTATTTATACATCGACACCACGGGCAAAGTGAGAAAAATAGAACGTGTCATCGAGTCGATTCGTTCCGATGCAGACCGTGCCCGGACACGAGGTCTGAAACAATATTGCCCCTTCGCTGATAGAGTGAAATGCTGGTTGCGTAACTCGTCTAGGCAATTTGCCTGTAATGAAAAAAAAAAAAACTTATGAAACACATGCACTTTGTGCCACTATGCAGTCTGTTTATCGTGCAAGCCTTGAAGTAAAAATTGTAAATGGTCCCCTGACTCTTGATTCATTGGGCTATTAGGCTAATGAATAACCAAGTTTTCAGCTTGAAATTCTTTAGGGATTGAGTTTTTAACTTCAATGTTACTCGAGGAGACGTAATCGATCTTTTTTTCAATCTTTATATGCGTAATGGGGAGAAATAAGTTTCTTAAACTTGTTTGAGTAATCTATGAAATGAATGCAGTTGAAGTTCAATAACAAATTGAAGATAAAGTATGCGAAGTTACGACCATATCCAGTGCTTCAGAAAACAGACGTGAATCATTCTGAACTTAATTTGTCAAGCAAGAATAAGTCATAGTAACATGAATAAATTCCTTAAAATAGGACCTTGCACCTACACGACAATCTAATCAAGACGTTCCAGCGAAATCATTAGAAAAACTTCCATTCTATACACTGTGGTACACGTTATGTACGAAAAGTGAATTTTCGAGTCCATGACTCATAATCCTTTTCAATGAGAAGATAAAATATATAGTCCATATTTCAAAATACATATGTATTGAAATTGCAACTATTCTAAAATATATATATCATAGAGAGTATGATGAGAGTACACAAATATGCAAGAATTTCTGAAAAGTTACAAATTGTGTTCCACAACGTGAGAATGAATGACAAATTACAATAATATGTCACCTTAAACTAATATTTCGCTCGATGTATTCCTAGAGTGGGGGCTGTCGAATGAATCAGGATGGCACGTGTTGGGCAACTTTTAGACCACCGAAGTATTATTTGACACGTAAGTAACGAGACCAACGATTACAACAGATTTACTGGGAAGCTCTGCTTATATGCGCGTATGATCTCATCTTTGGCATCTCCGTGCGAGAACACTGGAAAACACACTGTATTAACTCAAAGCGAGAAAAGGGTTACGAAATTCGATGAACAAAAATACCACGCCCTTGGTACTTTCACTGACATTACTTTTTCTTATCGATCGATATCGCTTTATGCTTAGACGTACACTCCTTTAAAATTTGAAGGATATCTGATATGTTTCTAAGAACTTAATACCCGCCAGCTAATAGGAAAATTAAACAACACGGATAAAAACAATTTTGTTCAAACTATTATACCCTGTATGCGACAAAATGAAAGCAAAGATATTTTAAAGTAGATCTCCACGTCCCTGAAGATTTTCGTGCACGAAGACAAAGGCTAACATATTTTTCTCACTGTCAACCTCTGAACACACCAACCTCCACTCCATGACCTATGACGTCCTATGAGAATCATGATGACCCATGATATTTAACTCAGCTTCTTCTTGGTATCCGTGAGTAGACTCAGCGAATGTAATTTTTCTTTCAATACATATCACACACCTGCCATGTAGCTAAAAACCATATATGTATCAGACTACATAGAGCATTGGAACTGCATGCTGAAGACAAGATGGAAGGATGGAGATACATGGGAAGTATATATCTCTATCTCTTTTATATACCCTGAAGTGTGATACGCATGCGTCAGAGAGGTGACGAAAAGAGACAGAGATATACATCTGTACTCTTGCCTTCATTCGCCTCTCGTTGAAAGTATACCCAATGCTCCATACAGTCTCACACATATACGCTAAAAACATTTCCAACCACATCTACCCATGAACTTTTTCCATTGTTTTTGTCTCTCTAAAATCCACCCTCCAAGAATGTCCCACATTTTCCTTAACACCCTGTGTAGCTCGAATTCGCCCGACCTTTTCGTCGAATCGATGACAATAGATTCGTTAAAGGAACGTTGCCAAGAGTTTTCGCAAATGCATAATGCGTCGGCGAAGATCAAGCGGGGCCGCGACAGAGACGACGAAAACGACGAGGATGATGGCGAGCCGCGTTGGCGACCCGGTCGGTAAATCCCCGTCGCCACAATGTCTGCAGCAGTAAAAGATAGTCTCCACACACCACCTCACCAACGATCTTGTTACTCATCATTAGAGCAAGACGAGTGCCTCGGCCAAATAAAGCGGGAGATGCGTTGGCAGCAACGCGAGAAACAGGGACAAATAGACGCGATATAATTCTCGCTCTTCTGCACACGTTCAAATTACGAATCGTTGAATAACTCATTTACTAATGCCCCTTCTTATCTGTGCCGAGATTTCAATGATTTAGAGCGAGATAGGTGGAGAAAGAACGCGTGAGCTCTTGAAAGTTAAATGAGTTGACGTTAACTACTGGTGTATTCTTTATTTTTCAAAATATAAATTTTGTAGTTTTTAGATGTAGACATTTTCTTTTATTTTCGTTGAGAAGTTAATCATCTTAGTGAATATCTTCATGAAGAGGCTGGGACCTCCTTTGGAATCTTAAGAATAAATTCTTTTTTATATATTTATAATGGGAACCTGTTATTGAAGATATATATGTATGTATTTATCAAGAAATGAACTAAGTACGTATGTGAGCGTGTTAATGAAGTGATATTATAAAATTAGGTTTTTAAGAGATTATGTAATCCGTTAGTAATTTAAGGTTTAAAAAAAAACTGAAATTTTGTCGTAAAAATGAACGACGAAAATATGATTGATTATACATGTAAATGTAATTCAACGACAAGAAACTAAATATGACAAATGGAACGCATTTCGTTCGAAAGCATATCAGTACAAACAAGGAGAGAATTCCTGATAACATATTGACCAGTATGACAACTACGAAGAAACACGAATATTTTAGACGTATTGTTTGGAATGTTTCTCTCATGAATGTAAATGTTCTGTAAATCAGTCGACTTAGGCAAACCATATAGATTACAATTCGGTTTCAGTGGGAAATTTATGGCGTTATTTACCAAAATAATGGATGCACATATTCATCAGATCTGGTGCATAGCTTATTATTATTGCTAATACATAGACAATATTTAAGCTTGATAAATATTGTATCATATCACTCTCGATGCTTTTGCACATAGCGTAACTAGAACAATCGCACTGTTCTGTAGATATAAGGTAGAACACACTATTGTCGGTACTTTGATAAAGTAATTAATATTGCACACTGATACTGCATTACAGAGAACTAATGAAAGTAAAGCGAACCATTCTAATAAAACCTAAGGTTCTACTACCCTTTTCCCTCTCTCACCCAACTCCTCTGTATCTTTCAGTTATGCCAGCTGTTTCATCGAAAGCCACATACAGGGTACTCCAAAAAAAACGAGATAAAGTCCACGATATAAAGTGAAAGATTAGAAAGATTGTACTACAAAAATACAAAATTATCTATAACACAGAAACAAGATTTAAGTACGATAAATTTTTATGCAAACTTTTCATTATCTCTGTGCCCCTACAAGTTAAGTCCACATGTTTTAAAACACCCTGTACATGAGTTTCAACGACACAATTACAGCATGTGATACTACAAGGAACAAAGAAGGAAAAGAGAAATACAATGAAGCTTTAAGTTAGATTATACACTTGCCTAATGCCACGCGTGACGCAACGCCTTTCGCACAGGCGACTGTGTAAAATGTACAGTCAAATGTAAATAACAAGTCCCCAATATATCTTCAAAGTCATATCCACATTTGAAACACCCTCTAAAGCAGAACCTCTGACCGTTAAATCGCCTGAATGAACAAACACATAAAGCGCTTGCTAACATTGTATTCGTGGAAAACAAGATTTATCAACAGTTCGAAACGGTTTAATCGATTCGAGTCCCGCACGCGAAATCCCATTATTCCAGCAGCATAAACCACAAATGAAAACAGTTATGAAACCTTCTGATAGCTTCTATTTAAGACATGGTGCCATTCTCGTCTCCTAGAAGTCTCCACAGGAACAAACATTCTCTCAAACAAACCGCCCAAACTCGAAGAAAATATCTTAAAAACCAAAGACAACTGTTTATCTCGATCCCTGACAGAGAACACGATCTTTCATTTAACACGATATCAATCACGCCAGCGTGCACACGATCCACCATTGAAAGGACTTTCAGCAAGCACGCGGATGAAACGACGATTCCAAGAAAAGGAGAACGACGAAGGTGGTGGGGATAAAGGAGAGAACGAGACGGAAGGGGAAAAATTCAACGATGCACGGAATTAAAGTGAATCCAATTCGACTTGAATGCGATAGGAACGCGACTGACGCGTTCTTGGTATACGCGACCGCGTGCACGTGCATCGCCGTCATCTCCACCAGAGGTGATGTTCCTCTTTCTTCTGCAACAATACCGACTAATTAACCGCCACGTCTACTCGACCTTGCAATTAATCGTGCTCTGTTGCGCGTGCGTCTACGTGTCCGCTTCCGGCGTAATCCCCGATATTAATGCTGATGCTTTCCGTAATTACGGCCACAGTCGCTCTAAATTGCGCTTTCGACGAAAAATGTGGAGTGGACGTGTCGAGGTGCGCATCGGTGCCGCGTCGCAGCGTATTTTTCTTCGCGAGAAATAATTGAAGAATGGGATACTGAGGAATCTTAGCTATTGTCGTGGGCATAATGCTGTGATAGGTTCCGAGTTCCTGGAAGCAATTAGCGCAAGGATTTCATATGAAAATGTACAAGTTCGATAAAAATGTTGTTTTGTAGTTCTATCTAATTACTTGGGTTTTGTTAGTAGACTCTTTGTTGGTAGCCAAGGGTATTAATGTTGAATACAATTTTATTGTTTTTTTGTTGTTCTTCATTGGGTTTATTTTACGTTGCGTTTGAGAATCTCGTGGTAAACAGTGTTTTTTGTTGTTGAGGGATTATGCAGGAATCTATTGTTGTTAATGTTGTTGAACATGTAGAGGTGGATTAACGTGTTGATATTTAATTTTAGTAGTTCAATCTTGTTAAAAGTAATTTTATTAAGTAATAAATTTGTTACTGGTGGTATTAATAAGTTATACTAAGGTTCTTAGGGAAAGTGAATATATTTTTTTTTAATATGGAAAATGTATATCGATCGGTTAAGATGGAGCACTATTTGTTTAATGTTTATCATTGATCTAGTGTTATTAGTAATTACTGAGCATTCAAGATTCCTTTGTAGCTGAAACAATCAAATGAACACAGGTTTTTTACTGAATCTACATGAATTCATTTTACAATCAAGATTTTACCAGTTTTCTGTGAAGCGAACTTCCGCCGGCATCACGAGGAATATCATTAATGACATCATTTAAACACAGATAATACGTTATTCGCGTTATCACGGTTTACACCGCTATCACTAACGTAATAAATAATTACTGCTTGGATACCAGTGTACATATTCCTAACTAAAACCATTGGAAATTTGTCATTTTATCTCAGCTGCCATCAAGAAAAAAAAGTGTTACTAAAATAGTAGTGGATTGTGAAATAAGTACAAATATGTATATGTACTCTCTAAATAGAAGAAACAACTGAGTCCAATAATACTGCTGACTATAGTCGTATAGTCCATATTTCACAAATAGAAATGTTTGTGTAATATACGGAACAATTATCTTCTTTTTTTCTCGAAGCCCTAATATAGGTGTATTGCATACACAGTTTCATTTATACATTTCTGATAACAAACATAGAAGAGCCAAATTTTCAACCAACCAAAATTTCAGAAATCCATGGAATCCGCTAACACTTTAAGAATCTCAAAAAACAAATAATACAAATGAAAGTACAAATTTCCTAGTTAAACAATTTTCCTCGACATCTAATAATGCTCAAAATATTGAAACAAATAAGTTTAAATCTGGACAATTGATAAGTGGTTGATGCGACGTTAAATAACAGAATTAAAGAGAAAATAGTATCTGTAGCATTCGGTGAACCATTTAATGAACCACTTAAAGCAAAACTCATCAAAATCTTAACATACTGAAGTGACAGATCTTATAAGACTTCTAATACAACTGAAATCCTAGGAAATCACGGAATCCCAATGATGCCACGAGTTCACCGACAATAGCTCGTCCATAGGCATCGGATTTTCTAAAACCTGGATCATGATTCGATTTCCCCTGTTCGATATTGTCTGTAACAGGTTTCTCGAGTCCTGAGTCGCCAATATCTGGCCTCTTCAGCTGTCTGTATCAAGTTTTATGCACACCGAGTTGTCTGTATCGAGTCTCTTAGGGCTAGTATCGCCAGTATCCGGTCTCTTGGATATGGGATTGTTTATGACGTGTCATTGGAGTCCAATAACATCTTTATTAGATTCTACGAGACCAAAGTTGTCGGTATAATAGTAGATATACTTGATTAATCGGCTTAACACAGAACTCAGACTTGAGGTACATACTTTTCTAATGACTATGTCAATTATTCCAAATAGACTACAATCTATTAAATATTAAACCATAATTAAAGCCTGAATCGATGGTGAAATTCGATTAATCGAGATTCTACTGTATTTAAATTCTATGAAATCGTATTGAATTAAGTTTGTCAAAAAACAATCGTACTTCTTTGAAAATTTTGGGTTACCTGTGTTATATTCAATGAAAATGATCTTTTTCATTGATGTACTCAAATGAAACGCATCGTCGAGATGAAAATGCACGCACATGCATTCTTGACGATATCACAAATATTTGGAAAATAGGACGATGACGTAAGTAACCGTGCCTGAACCGAGCCGAAGTGTTTGCGTTGGGAACAGAGTCAAATCCGATCAACTCGGATAAAAGCTCATCCATGAGGCGTCTAAATAAGTCATATGACTTAATGATTCTTAACGCTTGCGTGTTGATAGAGAAAACTGAAGGAAAAGCGAAACGATACAAAGTGGAACGCAAATATCGACGTTGCCTGCTAAGGTTTCGTAAACGAGAACAAATAGTACTTGATAATTACTTTTTTATTCAAAATAATAGCTTTATATACTACCATGGCATAGACTACTTTTGAATACCATAAATTTCGAAATAAAATTTTTAAAAAAGGTTTCTCTTAAGAAATTCCTCTTTACTTCGTCTATAAATGTACAATTATTTTTATTAATTGTACAATTTTCGACATTTGAGAAAAAACCATTCTGTTAAAAAAAGCAACATTTTTGGAGAAAAATAAAAATATTCCTCTGACGCCTTCTGAATAATACACATGGATATTCATATAATAAAACAAAATTTTAAAATATTTTGTTCAGCTTACAAATCTTCTATAAAAAAGATTGAGGAAGTCGAAGGAAGAAATAAAATCGTTTAGAAATGCTACAAAACCACAATGCTAATTGTAAGTTACCCTGTTCATTGTTGCGCAAACGAGTTTATACTGAGGAAACGAACTTCGTCCAAACGAAATGAGGAGACTTTTTATTATTACATTACATGTTAATACTCAGCGGCACACTCATAAAGTTCATCGTACGAGGTTCCGATTTACCCGCATATGTAACGGTAATTAACGCGGATAATTAATAGTCTAACGGCAACGCGTTCGTCAATCATATGTCAACGTGTGCGACTAAGTGATTACAAAAATATTTACACGTAACTGAACCCAATATGCCTCGTAAAAAAATGAAAGTTCCTTTTTATGATAATACAAGTGCCTACATTTCCTCGTTTCAGAGTGTCTTTAAACTGATCAATTTTTAACGATCGATCTACTGCAATTGAATGAATGTAGTGGAACGTCGAAGATCGAACAATTTGAAATTCGAAGAAAAAATTTGAGAATCCTACTTTGAAGCTAGAACAAAAACGGAGTCATATGTCACTTTAATTGGTGGAAACATTAATAATAATAAAATATTAATAAACTACAACTCTCCACTAGTGAATTCCTAACTAAAACTACTACATAATTAATTAACTATTCCACAGTATTTTTTATGCATGTACTATTATAAAAACATTTCATTATTGAACTTCTTTTATCGCTAGATATTTACCAACATGACCTTTTGACATAAGAATTTAAAATTTAAAGTATTCCGTATTGTGTCAGTTTCGAGAGTCTGGAATGGATTAATCACTTTACATTATTTCAAATGGGAAAATAAAATCTCAGTTGAACTTGAAAATCGAAGTGTCTCCTGAACTTTGAAGTTCCATTCTTCACTATAATGATGTTATGGAGTACTAACATTTGAACGTAGCATAAATAAATAATGCTGCCCCCAAAAAAATATTGAAGGTACTTATATTTCCCTTGTACTAGGAAGAACATTTTACAAAGAAAATATCAGATCATAACAATTTCTCATGTCGCACAAAACACAAGGGGATGCCACCCTTCTCCTTCCTAAGGATAATTCAATGCCATGTGACTCGTACGACATACTTCTCAAGTAAAATAATTGAAAATACGAAAAAAGGATTTTCTATCCCCCACAATTTGTAAGAAAATTTCATAACACATTTCGTACATACATATAAAGCTACACGTGATAAATATTGCTTAAAATTGATCGCTAAGGAAGACGCAACGCGTCACACGAGCACGCGATACAAAAATAGACCCTTACCTTGATACAATGCGCTGCACTATCCAAAACACTTCTGGAGGCGGTGTCGTTAATTTGCGTAATTGACCCGACGTCCTTAACGAACTTTCTCCTCCCAGTTGCACTATTTCCCACCAAAATAACGTATCATAAAACGTATCGTTAATTCCTCCTGCAGCACTTCACAGAGAAATTTTCCACCCCCGATGCACCTCAGATAAACAGATAACGCCGGCACAGCGCTTCCTCGCGAGATCCAAGTTTAAGTACGAATGGGCCAGTAAATCGCTGAAGGGCCGAAGCGAGGTATAAATATCACGAATCGTCTTCCTCGTCCCTTCGAAGCTATAAGGTCACCGACGTATCTTCAATTCACAGATAAGCTTCTCGCACCGCTCGCGTTGAGGTTAGGTTTTGCATTAAGTACGAATATCGTGCAAGCCATTAAGTGACGTCGTAACAGGGAGCCCTTACGATTCGCCAGTGAAACGTGGATTTTTCTCGCCAACCTGCGAACACTTCCTCCCGATGTCTCGCATTTGGAACACGGTCGAGCGTAAACAATCGACGCCGCTCAGAATTCCGAAATTCGATAACTCGAAGACGTCACAGCCGGTTAAGCATCACTGCTCGTTCCCTATCGCGAAAACTTGCACAGCCGAGAGAGACCGTGTACTATAAATGTCGTCGGCATACATATACATATAATCAGTCGGTAACAGTAAAAGATAATTTCTGCGTTGTCGCCGAGAGCCTCCGCGAGCCTCCTCGAAAACGTTTCGACGTATCGACCGGCTTGTTTTTGCAGTAATTCACGTTGCACCAAGGAGCCCGCACACAGCGAAGCCAGATCTGACCTCTCGCAATGGCGAGAGCTTCATCGTCGTTTCCTCGCCACGATCGCCGACGTTTATCGCCACGCCGTGGAATCGGGACACGCTGGCTCGCTCGTCGCCCGTACGAAAGAATCTCCTCGCTAATTCACGCGCCACGTACCTGTCCTCCCTCAAGTTTGTCATTCAGCAACGCCAGCCGGGGACGACGGCTGACACTTAACCTATGTGTGTCGCGTGAACGTCGAGCACACCACCGTCTCCGTGACCAGGGTTATGTATCTGTGTACGCCGTCGTTCCTAACCTTGCAGCGGCAACATTCGATCCGCAGTGCTCCAACTTCCCTGAACGTTTAAGTACGCTGCTCGTCGATGCTCGTCGATGCTCGTCGACGCTCGCTCCCGACGATACGCTTCCTTCCCTTCCGTCGAAGGGAATCTCTAGCCCCTTGTATCTCTATGTACACGCGCGTCGATTATCTCCTCCGGACGGATGGTTCAGCCCACGAGCTTCGGGATTATCGTAACTGGAGGGCCGAGGAGGCTATGGTGCCGCGTCGTAGGCCATAGAGCGGCCGGCACGTACGAAACCGGTGGCAGTCTCGAGAAGCGCACACCCCCGATTGCGCATCCTTCCTGGAGCCCTGGCGAGAGCCAACTGCCCCGCGCGCTTGTACGCCGACATTCAACGCGATCCCACGAACGCGACCAGCTGACCGAGCTAACCAACAGTCTGGCCGCACGATTCGCGCACCGGCTCCCTTCGCTCGCTCGCGCGGTGCATGGACGCGGCTGGACACCGCCGAGGCCGAACGTCGAACGCGAGCACCGCCGAAAAACCGCCACTCACCAATTCAATGGGAAAAAGAACGTGCCGGAAAAGAGAAATGGCAATCGTACGCACCCCCCACCGTCGCGCGACGAATCGCTGAATTCGTGGTATATAATTTCGCGGTGGGGATCAAAGAGGGCAGCACCGAACACTCGGCAAGATTAGCCACTGTTACCGATGCATCGTGAGGAGTTATTGGGGAGATAAAATTGTAATGGATTTGTAGAGTTATGATATTCAGTGCTGTGGCACTGTCGCTCGGCTTTTTGATGAAACTATGACAATTATTTGGGGAATTAGATGATCTTGTTTAACCCTTTCGTGGGACATATGTGCCACTTGTTTGTTTCTGTTATTGCAAGTGGGATGATGAAACTTAGGTAAAACAGGAGCGTGAAAAATGCTTGAAAAAGTTACTTGACTATGAGGGGTTGATAATAGAGAAATAATAATTGCGTTAAGCTCTTTATGATTGTAGGTTGTTCCATTATTTCGTTGTAAGTCTAGTCGTGTTTTACATGCATATGTGCAAGTGTTTCTAAACCTTAAATTCATAAATATACATGTGTGCAACTGTAAGCATATGTTGTTAACAGACCAGATACATCGGTCAATGATAAGTATGTATAGGTAATTCGTTTATTATTATAATGGATTCATACTTTAACTCATTCAGTGCGAAAACGACCGCTTTTCGTATCTACCTCACACTGAACGTGTTGGAAATTTATAATCTCATTAATTTCCTGATAGTTCTTTCAAATACGGACATAATTTCGTTCGATCGTTCTTTTAAATACTTTCAAATAATTGATTAAATATATACATATATATGCACCAATAGATTAATTACATACGCATTGCAATCACATCAAACACATTACTGATAGATGATACTTCTACTAATAATAATAAATAAAACTTGATCTATATTGTCAGAACAAAATATCATAAATTTTTAATAATACAGACGTAAAGTAATCGTCTTGTAAGAATATCAAAAATACAGAGAAGAAAAATGTAAACATATGGTGCGATTATATTGTGTTTTAAAAGGTCACAGTTTTTCAACGATAAGATATTGGATATTGGAACAAATTAAAATTAAAAATGAGGAAGATATTCACATTTTATTCATAATAAATTCCTACATTCTATTTTATTTTATCTCCTTTTCTTGATTTCAATACCCTGTTTGATAAATGTCGTTACACTGCATGTAAGTATAAATGCGCAGTCGCGAATACGTGTATAAAATTACGTGTGTTTATACCGCAACTTCAAACGCTGTACGGTTGGAAGGATCTAAAGATGTAAGAGAAAGTTTTAATTTATTTTAAAGAACTTGTTACTATAACTCAAATATTCGATATTAAAAATATGTAGCTCTTATGTAGTGTTAGTAATAAATTGTTATAGACACTGTTACTGTTTATCATTTGTTTCATATAGTATGTGACTATGTGAGGATCTCAACAACTTACTTACAATAAAAATTATTAATAATAGCTTATGGTGATGTGTTACAGATCAATAAAGAAAATTTGTTTTGGGCACAATGTGTGGAATATGGGCTCTCTTTGGTTTGGATGGACAGTCCTTGCCTTGTATTTGTAAAAACTTTGAGAAGATAACACATCGTGGGCCAGAAGCTTTTAAGCTTGAATCTGATATTGTTGTTAAAGTATGATTTTTATAAATACTTCTATATGCTTTTAAGAATACACATAAATAGTTCATTTATATACTATATTCAAAATTGTATTACTTTAATTTTTAGAATGGGTTCCTTGGATTTCACAGATTAGCTATTGTTGACAATCTTCATGGAATGCAGCCTATGAGACTTTACAAATATCCACATCTTTTTCTATTATGCAATGGTGAAATTTATAATCACAAAAAAGTAAAACTAATGTTACAAATTATTATCTTATTTTATTAAAAGACTACTTTAACTTAAGTCCAATTTTGCAGCTCAGTGAAGAGTATGGATATAAGTGTTCCACCCAATGTGATGTTGAGGTGATAATACATTTATATCAAAATAATGGTGTTGAAAATGTTGCCAAAATGCTTGATGGTGTTTTTGCATTTTGTGTGATGGATATTGAAAAAAGAAGAATTCTGATTGGTAGAGATCCATATGGCATTAGACCTCTCTTCCGATTATACTCTGATGATGGACAATTGGCAGTTTGTTCAGAAAGCAAGGTAAGGAATGAAATGATTTGTCTTAGAAAAAAATAAATATTTAGTATAATGAAATATATATTTAGGGACTTATGGAAATAACAAAACAAATAACATCAAAATGGGTGTTAGAACCATTTCCACCAGGCCACTATGAAGAGTATGAAATTTTAAATGATGGCCGAACAAAACTACTGACAAGAGTCAATTATCATAAACCTGGAGATAAGCCCAATTTTCAAGTCTATATTCCTTACAATGGTCTGTACATATAATTGAAGGTTATTACTAACAAACTTCTAACATACATTATTATTATATGTATTTTTTAGATCTAAGTACTACAGATATACATGGAAACATAAGGACATTGCTCTCAGCTGCTGTGAAGAAAAGATTAATGGCTGACAGAAGGATTGGGTGTCTCTTATCTGGCGGTTTAGATTCAAGTTTAATTGCTGCTTTACTTGTAAAACATGCAAAAGAAGAAAACTTGCCTTATAAAATACAAAGTTTTGCTATTGGAATGGGTGACAGTCCAGACATTATTGCAGCTAGACAGGTTGAAAAAACTATTTTTAATTTACATTACTTCAATTCTTATGTCAATACTTCATTCAAAATATTCTTTTTTCTTTTTTTAGGTTGCAAATCATATAGGAACAGAACATCATGAAATCACATTTTCACAAGAAGATGTAAAGAGTATTTTGGACAAATTGATCTATCAGTTGGAAACTTTTGACATTACCACAGTCAGAGCTTCTATTGGGTAAAACACCTTTAAAGTATCTTTGAATAAAAATATTTGTCAACATTTTAAATAAATTTTTATTTCAGCATGTACATTATTTCAAAATATATTAAAGAAAACACAAAAACAACTGTGATATTTAGTGGAGAAGGTGCAGATGAACTAGCACAAGGATATATTTATTTCAGAGATGCACCTAATCCATTAGAATCTCATAACGAATCTCTTAGATTATTAAAAGATATCTATTTATATGATGGCTTGAGGGCAGATAGAACAACCAGTGCATTCAGTTTAGAATTACGAGTTCCATTCCTAGATCTTCAATTTACAAATTATTATCTATCTTTAGACGCTGCTTCTAGACAACCTCAGGGTATGATTAAATAGAATGTTTAATATAATATAAACCAATTAAAACGTACAGTAAGTATATTATTTAATGCAGGAGGAATTGAGAAACATTTGTTGAGATCTGCATTTAATGACACTAATCTGTTACCATCAAATATATTATGGAGACACAAAGAAGCATTTAGTGATGGCGTAACGTCAGTTAAAAAGTCTCTGTTTCAAATCATACATGAAATTGTGGATGAGAGTATATCAGATGAAGAATTAGAAAAAGCTCAAATTAAGTATACTCATTGCACTGCAAAAACTAAAGAAGCACTTTATTATAGGTAATAATAGTGTTAATTCTGACATATCCTTTATATCTATATGAATATGTCGAAAATTAATCAATCATTTTCTCGTATTTTAGAAATATTTTCGAAAAGTATTACGGAGGACAAGGAGAATGTTTTGTGCCATATTTTTGGATGCCACGCTGGGTAAAAGGAGTTCGTGATCCATCTGCGCGATTCATTGCTCATTACGCAGCAGATGTAAAAAATGATGAATCATAAAAAGAGAATACTACTTTATATTCTTATAATAAAATCATGTAACGAAAATTTCACTGTTCGTATTAAATATTTATACAAATAAAATTAATACCTCATTAATTTAGTGTTTTATAAATTATAAATATGCAACATAAAAATTCTTACCAGTATGAAAAGTTTTGCCTACAAAAAAATAATTTTAATCAATTTACCCCTGGTGGGACTCGAACCCACAATCCCCGGTTTAGGAGACCGATGCCTTATCCATTAGGCCACAGGGGCGGTTAGTAAAATAGAATTCGTTCTTAGAATAGAGGCGCACAATTTTGTAATTTCACATAAATTTCATTATAAAATAATAAATTTTCAATAACTATTTCTTATACTATTTATGACTAGAAATGCTTATTTTTACAAGCAAATATCATAAAATAATAAACAGTCAACAAAACAGCTGGTACGGAAAATTCCAAGATGGTGAAATACATTTTGAAGTATCGTTATCCGTATGATATTTCGATGAATGATAGAATGTACTACAGAAAATAATCTTAATCTGAATATTGATTGACGCTCAAACATTGTAACAGTAAGTATATTATTTATTTGAAATATTTCATTTTCAGTATAATTAACATTAACAATGAATACAGATTATGCATTTGATTTTTGTATATATTACATTTGTGTTTTCTTACAATTTGTAGATGATGTCTACAAGGTACCTTTCATTTATATCAGGAATAGTAATAGCCTCAATAACATGGGCTTTCAGTTTATATCTTTATTCAAAACTAGCACAAAGTACCAATGTTGTCAATCCAACAATCTTAACATCACAGAACTCAAAGTTATCAAAGGAATTTATGTTTAACGATCGTGAACTTGGACTACGCGATAATCGAGTTTTTCATAGTGATAAAGAAATTTTGTCTAATAAGGCTGCCTATAATTTAAAAGGGATGAATTTCAAAAATAGTGACAAACTTTTACAACAATTGCAACCTGTACCAGTAAAGCCTGCTGTTACTTTAGGAGAAGGTATGTTTATGATATTATATCTTTGAAAAAGTTAATTTGTTAAAGGTATTAATTTCTTTATAGGTTTAGATGAATTAGGAATGGTAAAAAACTATGATGATCAACGAAAACGAGATGAAGGATATAAGAATTATTCTTTTAATATTTTAGTGTCAGACAATATTGGTTTACGTAGAGAATTACCAGATACAAGACACAAATTGTGCGAAATACAAAAATACTCTAACAATTTACCAAATGCTAGTATTGTTATATGTTTTTACAATGAACATTACATGACACTTATCAGATCTTTACATTCTATCGTTGATAGAACACCAGCACATCTTCTACATGAAATCATCTTAATAAATGATTGGAGTGATAGCAAAGATATGCATGAAAAGGTTGAGGCATACATTAATAATAATTTTGATAATAAAGTAAAGCTTTTCAAGACTGAAAAACGAGAAGGGTTGATTCGAGCAAGAATGTTTGGCGCAAGAAAGGCAACTGGGGAAGTTCTGATTTTCTTAGATAGTCACATAGAAGTAAACAGAATGTGGATAGAACCACTTCTGTCACGGATTGCTTATTCAAAAACTATAGTTGCTATGCCAGTTATTGATATTATCAACCCAGATACGTTTCAGTATACTAGTAGCCCTCTGGTAAGAGGTGGATTCAACTGGGGTTTACATTTTAAATGGGATAATTTACCAGTTGGTACTTTGGCGCATGATGAAGACTTTATAAAACCTATAAAGTGAGGTCATATATTTATATATATATGCGTATGTATATTTATTTTATAATGCAAATGTTGGTAATTACTACTAAATAGATCGCCAACAATGGCTGGAGGATTGTTTGCAATGGATAGAGAATATTTTACAAAATTGGGAGAGTATGATTCTGGTATGGATATCTGGGGTGGAGAAAATCTAGAAATATCATTCAGAGTAAGGCAGCTATAGCAAAACATTATTTGACTACATATTAAATATTATACAATAGTAATTAATAATATTTTTCAGATTTGGATGTGTGGTGGAAGCATTGAACTAATACCCTGTTCAAGAGTTGGACATGTGTTTAGAAGGCGCAGACCATATGGTGCAGATGACCAACATGACACTATGTTAAAAAATTCGCTTCGAGTGGCGCATGTTTGGTTAGACGAATATAAAGATTACTTCTTAAAAAATGTTAAGAAGATAGACTATGGCGATATCACAGATAGAGTGAAATTGCGCGAAAAATTAAATTGTAAAAACTTTGCATGGTATTTGAGAGTAGTGTATCCTGAATTAACATTGCCAGATGATAATAAGAACAGATTAAAAGATAAGTGGACAAAACTAGAACAGAGACCAATGCAACCTTGGCATTCCAGAAAAAGAAATTATACAGATGAGTATCAAATTAGACTTGTCAATACAGCATTATGTGTTCAAAGTGAAAAAGATATTAAAACAAAAGGTTCTAAACTTATTTTATTACCATGTTTGAGAATTAAATCACAGGTAAGAATTAATAATAGTATTTGTTAAAACGTTATTTCTCTGGCACTTGTATTCTTCTTTAAACTTTCACTATTTTGATTTATACAGATGTGGTATGAAACAGATAAAAAGGAATTGGTACTTGGCCAAATGCTTTGCATGGAAGGAGCGGAAAAAATAGCGAAACTTGGAAAATGCCACGAAATGGGTGGTAATCAGGAATGGCGTCATAAGAGTGCTGTAAGCGTATATTACTTTATTTATATCAACTACGTTATATTCATGAATTCATTCCTCTACTAAAGAAAATTACTTTTATCTAGAATGGCACACCTATATATAACATGGCAGCTGGGACATGTTTAGGAGTAGTGCAAGCAACAAAAGGTGCTCAAGTTATAATGGATTTGTGTACTAAACCAGATAAAACGCTCATAACATGGGATTTAGTACACTCCAAAATTCCAGCAAAAGAAATTAGGTGACGCAAAATTAAACTAATACAGAAGTGACAGCAACAAACATGAAAGTTAAATTGGTAGAAAAAGATAAATGAAAAGATTAGCAAAATATAATGTACATTTCTGTGGAAAGAAAGATATTACGAAAACTTCGAACTTTTCATATTGCTTGGATATTATTTTATATTACAACAATCAAATAATTTATGACATTATAAGTGAAAAAAATGTTAAAATAATTGTTGAAACATGTATTTATATATTTGGTGTATATTTTCAATATTGATTAAATAATTAAGCAATAATTTTCTTATGTATATACAAAAAAATAATAACACAAGTTAAGAATTGTAAGGTTGAAGTTCAGATGTTAAGTATAATGTAGGTAAATTTTATTAAAACCAATAATATGTATACGTATGTTTATACTTATACATGTAATAATTTTGTACCAATGTTTTTGTAAAATAAATTGAATTTTTTAAATATCTTGTTTCAATGTCTTTTAATATAATTTAATTTAAATTTCTAAGTTGATTTGCATCATCAAATATATATTTTAATTTTTTTATAATATTCAGCCATAATATTTATGTCTTATAAGTACTTCGAAAAATGTAGTTTTCATATTTTCAATAGTTTGAAATGAGAAAATGTCAATATTTACGCGCGTCAACATGGCAGCCAATAGTGACATATAGTTATAGAGAAATGTGACAGTATTTCGCATAATTTGGTTAAATTACGGAAAACAACCAAAACTAATAGTGTAGATAGATTGAAATTACTACAGTATAAATTAAAACAAAGTCTGAAAGCATTGTTCATAAAATACACTTGAAAGTTGACAACATAGGTTATTGGATTTAAAGTAGTTTTTAATAATGACGACATCCAAAGAATTAAATTTAGCTAGAAAGAGTCTTGTAGCATCACTTGGTGAAAATGCCAAAGTGTAAGATACATTTTCAATTCGAAAAATAAATCAAAATTGCGTTGCATATTTCGAACATGTTAAGCAAAAGACAATTATTGGATGGTCAATATTTTTTAATTTATACCTTATAGATAGTGTTCAAACGCCCCAATTTTTAATTTTCTTTTATTTAAAATGTTATTTTGTTATTGTAAACTAATTTTCATTATTATTGACAGGTATTTTGAGAAAATGAAGCTTTGGTTTCAAATGAAGGTATAGAAACATTATTTTACAACGTCATAAGATTGTTGTCTATAAAATATCATTATTTCAGACAACAAAAGAAGAATTTGACTATGAGGCAAGAAATATAATGACAGAAGACCAAGTTCATCTACATAATGAGTTTCTTTTGTGCTTATTTAATAAAGTTAGAGGTCTAGCTGCTGCTACACCCACTCGTAAGATAGACCGAGACAAGGCTATAAAAGAAAAAAGATTACGATTAAAACGTAAATACAAAACTGATAAATCAAATTTTGAGGTTTGTAAAATAAATAATTAATTCATCTTTTTACTCTATGTGTACAATATAGATATTTTTATACATTACATTTAGCCCGCAGATATGTATGTTGAAGTATTAAGCCAAACATCTTCGCCTGTTGGAGATGAACCTATTGGAGCAAATCGTTCTAGTGCACAAGAACTTGTACTGCCTGATAGAACTTTTGTCTTAGCAAGGTTGATGCTTGCAGCATGGGAAAATAACATGGATGGAGCAGAAGAAAATACTGCACACATAGTTATAGCTGCTACACAAATATTTTTGAAAAATATACTTACTGCAATATTTACAAGGAGGAAAGGATATGCAGTGAGAGACGGTTCTTTTATTTATAATATTGGAGAGCCAGTACCTAGTTCATGGAAAAGAAACTCTACTCATGTATTACGATCATCAAATCATATTGCAACAGAAATAGTAGATCCTTATGGTCAAGTACCTGTGATAAAACCAAACTTTGAAGAAGCAGAACAAGCTACAGCTTTTGCTTATGCATGTTCTCCACAAACTATTCCACCCCCATTAAAACCTGTCAGTACAGCTGATTTACAACGTACACTGAAGGTAAGAGAAAACAGTTTCTTAAAAATAGTTCTGATATATTATATTTTTAACTTTGTTATATTTTAAATAGATGTATAAAAATCTTGTTAGTAATCATACTATTTATGCTACTAACATGGAACGTTTGTATACATATGCAACACACCCAACATGGGAAGATTTTGAAGCCAAGAAATTATTACGACCTCACTCTATGACATAAATGTGTACATACATAAATTGCGTTTTAAAACGAATAACTTAGGATATAAAAGTGTATGTTAAAAAGTTACATGTATTATTTATTGTTTTTTACGAAATATATTTTGCTAATAAAGTTAATGTATAAAAGGTTTCAGGTATACTATCATATTTTATTATCATTTTTATAAGATTTTATGATTCAATAATTATTAACATTTTATACATAAAAAATATGAATAAAAGTTGCAGTAAGAAACAAATTCTTCTTCTGAAAGAATAGTTAACTCATTATACAAGAATTCATCAATTATAAGACAAGTATTTAGATCTTTCAATAACATGAAAAATATTATATTCCATATTTCGACTTTTATATTTTTTTATTTACATTCTTATTTGAAATTTCCCAGCTTTAGTAATATATTTAACACCTTTAAATGGTTTATATTTTTCTCCATACATATCTAATCGATTAACTTTTAAACCAGAAACTGCTAACTGGTTAATTGTAAAGTGGACCTAAAATAAAAAATATAAGTATTATTATATCACAATTAATATTATACCACAGTGTTACATATAGTATGAACATACATTAATTGCAGGGTTAGATTCCATTACACTGCCAGAACTTTGAATGGTAATCTGAAAAAAAAGTTTGCACAATTAGTTTCTAAATATACTTACATACTATAAATTATTTCATCATAATTGTCGTACAGAGCCTCTTAGATTTGGTAATTTAGATACATCTATCCTTCCAATATCCCATAAAAGAATTTTGCTGACAGGATCAAATGAATATTTTCCTTGATTTGAGATTAGAGAACAGTTCAAAACTATTTTTGGCATAGGAATTTCTAATGTCACATTTTCTACCTGAAATGTATGTAATATTTTAATAATATAATAATATATTAGTTTTCAAATACATACAGTTCTGCCAATAGTCTGTTTTGGTCCCACAGTTATATCTAATCTGCCACCTCCTGGCTCCTTTAAACTAATATTGTGCCTCACATATATTGGAATAGCTACAATACTTTGTGATCCTATGTGGTATGAGAGAAGTCGAAAATTTCCGTCTGGTGGAATAAAAGATAGTATTCGTTCTGACTGAAAAAAATTATACATTTTTTGTTAATAATGTAAATAGCTTTTAACAGTACTTCATTTATTCTTACCTCCCATCTCTTAAATCTTACACAAGGGTGAAAACTAACATCATCAAACAATCTAGGATTCATGAAAGAAAGTGTTAAATCTGGCATGCCACTTAATTTTATACAACAATCAATCTGCAATGTAACACATGTTACAAAAATTATTTTTACTAATACATAAGACTGAAATTAAGTGTATGTTTACAAACAACATACATAGCCCTGAATTTCTGCAAATACAGTTGCTCCAGTTCTATCAATAATAGCATCTACTTCTTCTACAACATCAAAATATGCTTCATTGTTCGTATATTTAACACCAGTACGTCTCCAAGGTACATTGGACAATTGTCCACTTGGCAATGTTGCACTGACACTGTAATTGATTATTATGATTAATAATGAATAGAAATTTATTTTATTTTTTGCTACCAACAGATAATTATAATACTTACTTAGACTTCCCTGTAACAGTGTTTGCAATTGTTCTTAAAATATTTGGTGGCTTAATAAGTTCCTTCAATATATTGGATTCTGTGGCTAGTGGAAAACCATTGTCCAGCATTTCATCTAATAATTCATACACAACCACATAGTTTTCTTTTATAATAGTCTCTGTACATTCACTGAAATAATCTTCAAATGTATCTACTACTCTGTGTAAAAATTCTATTACAAATAGTGGTGGAACTGCAATTAATAAAATATGTTATTTAAAACAGTTAACAATCGAGACAAGCTATTTAAGGTTTTCCAAATACCTTCTGTCATGCATACTGCAACAAAGAACATATTACAACGATATATACTGATAAGAAAATGATGTGGTGTTGCTATTATGGGTGGTGTATCCTCAGGAGATAAAACTCTTCTTTGTTGATCAAAAAAATAATCGCACAGTGATCTTTCAACTGCGCTCTTCCAATGCTTCTCCATGAACACATCTCTACATACAAGATCAAGCATTTTTATTTTACAAAATTAAGAAAAGGCATTTTTACCTATACTTATCTATTACAAATAAAACCGGCTATTCTCAATAATAGATACATGTATTACAGATGCATCTGTACACATGACATGAACCTCTAACCATGTACCTACTTGTCAAATGCCACATCTGTTTCATTGGTTCTTCTTATACTCACCCTGAGGAATTGATGATAAAGAGACTGTGTATCATTTTTTAAAGTAGATTGTTTAACACGATACAGTTCATAGGATTGTATGACAACTTAAATTTATTTCAATAGCTTATATTCGCTTGACACATAACCACATATATACAAACTACACTACCACTGATTGGAATTGAAATTCACAGATATTATCTACATGCGAATACACATGGAACATGTTTAACAGATACAATGTTTTCTATGAAACTTTGCTCTGGCATAAATAAATGCGGTTTCATTTACGTTCTGTCCTATAAAATATAGCAAGTGATAACCATAAGAAGAAAACTTAGAGGAATTAAAAGTAAATTAATTACCAACCTAAAAAACTTTGCTACGTGTCACGGGTATCGTTCCGTCTCGTTTTACACGTTTAATGATATTAACAATTTGTTAATAATCCAACAATGGACGAAATCACGAATTGGGAAGGAATAGAAAATGACGGTAATATATTTCAAATTATTTTTTAAGCGGTATGTTAATTACATTTTCCTAAGTATATATTTTGCAGAATTCTTCAAACAATTTTTTGATGGTGATTGTAAAAAGGCCGATGTCAGTCAAGTGTTATCGGTAGCACAACAAATAAATAAATTGGGACAAGGTAAATAATAAAATTAGAATGTTAGATACATATTTGCTTTAAACTATTATATATTTTTATTTATTTTAGCCATTGAAATATTAAATGCTGAACTACAGAAACAGGTGTTAGCGAATCATGAAGATCTGTTATCACAAGCAACATGGGTTGAAAAATTGGAAGGTGTGCTTTCAGTAATGCAATCTCATGTTCAGGTAAGGATTATCTTCGCAAGTGTTAATTAAAGACTGTTAATCTCTGTAATCTTAAAAACATTCCTCTTTAGAGTCTTTTGACATCTGTAGAACGTTTACGTGGAAAAATTGTTGACCCATTCAACAGGATTGAAACTCAAACTATTGTTTTGGCACGGCTTCACGAGACTTCTGATCTTTTAAGGAGGGTAGCCAGAATGCAACATTTGTCAAAGCGTTTATATTCTCAAATGACAAATAATGTACAAGGTCCTGATATCATAAAAGCTGCTAATAGTCTTCATGAACTTGGTATGCAACTAATTTACCACCCAGTTAATTTTATATTTTATAATATATTACAGAATACAACATGAATAATCTTAATTTCTAGAACAATTAATGATGGATACAGATTTGAATGGTTTAGATGTTATAGCAGATGATCAGCAAGCTGTCAAAACTCATAGAACTACTGTTCAAAGAATAGCAACCCATACATTATCTCAAGGTTTACAAACAATGGATAGAACAAAGGTATGTGAATAGATATTAACATTTTAAATATTAATGCCCTTATAAATATTAATTACAAAACCATAATGAACAGGTCAGTACTGCAGTACAGGTATTCCAAAATCTAGGAATTGTAAATGGAGCTGTAGATAATGTTATGGATTCTGCTATATCCGAAATAGAAAAAATTGCCACAGAATCTTTAGATGTATCTTTAGCACCAGCTCAGGATTTTGGAAGAAGAGGAGCACCTGGGAGGGCAGCCATTCCTTCTCCAGGATCTTCTGGAAATTTACGTACACGAATTTGGGAAAATCTTGAAAGACTTTTTCAAGATACTCTTTATACACAATGTTTGCAAGTAATAGAAAAATATTCATTTAAAATCTATTTAAACTCCATTTATATCTTCAAATATCAATTGTGATCACTATTTCAGATTGAGTTATTACAACGAATATTATTGGAACACCATACAAAAGGATTAGATGAACTATCACAAAAGTTTTGGGATAAAGTGAATTGTCTACTTTCAAAAGTATTAGTTGAACGAGCACAAGGTAAATATCAATTTTAAGTTTTGTTTTTTAAAGAATTAACATGGTTTCTTTTATATTTAGGATCATCTTTTGTAAAGCAAGCATTAGAAGGTGAATATCCGAAATTTTTAAGGATATTTCTCGATCTGAGTAAACGATTAAAGGAAAGATCACAAAATATTGGCATTTACAATATCAAGTAAGTGTGAAGATTTTTATTAAATAATACGAAGTAATATATGTATCGTTCTTTTAGTCATAGTGTATTGTCACCATTTGAAAATGCATATTTATCACGTTCTGTATCGCGGCTGTTGGATCCAGTGCATACTATGTTTTCTGGTGAGGGATTACCTACGCAAGATGAAATTGATGCCCTTATTCGTACAGTAACAAAGTAAATTAGAAAGAATATACTCTATTTTCTTAATTTTAATGTATGAAAAAAATACTTATTAATTTGTTTTCAGTGAATTAAGTGTATCATTAGTTGATGATCCTCTATCAACGGTAGTTGCTCGTAATGTAGGTAAAGCTATACGACTTTTTTGTTTAAAATGTGAGCAAGGGTTACTAGTAGGAGGTGAAGCTAGTCAAGTAATCGATTCTCCTACAAGTGTACAGCAAACAAATGTGACACTTGCAAATTTACTTTATTATCTCTCTAGTCAAATAAGTCGTGTAATAGCAAACTTATCTAGTGGTTTACCATCTGAAGGAACCTTGGTAATTACTACGGCTCTTAAAGAAACAGATACATTAACAAAAAATATATTATCACCATTATTGGCTTCCATTAGTGATGCCATTGAAAGTATTATTTTAACTATGCACGATGATCCAGAATTTCGAGAGTAAGTAAATATGCGTTAGTCTACGCTTAATATTATTTAGTAGAAAAAATAAGTTAATTAATGGTTCATCTTTTTCATAACGCAGTACAACCAGCCCTTTAGGAAAAGAAATTAACTGTTCGCTTTATATGCGTGAATTACAAGGATTTATTTTACGCTCCGTGAATACATTCCTCGTACCATATAAAAATCAAGCTGTTGTTACTGAATGGTAAATAACATTTTACATTGTAGTTATAATATAGCACTGACAATAATTATTAATATTTCAGTTGCAAGACCGTTGCATCACGATGTATTGAACTTTTTGTAAGACACGCTTGCTTACTAAGACCCGTAACTGATTTTGGAAGAGCAAAACTTATTGTAGACTTCAGCCAGGTACGTCGTTATTACAATATGCTATGTAAAGAAATTTTAAGTGCAAAATTATTATCTAGATAGAAGTAGCTGTTGCTCCATTATGCAGAGGAGGACAATTAGGAGCATCAGAACAACAACAATACAGAATACTACGGGCATTAAAAGCATTGCTTCCACTTAGTCCAGAGGAAATTGTCCAAAAAGTTTTAGAAACAGAAGGAGAAAGTAGTATACCTCCTTCTCTTGTACTTCTATACCTATTTTCTACAGCACCTCCAGAATTAGTATCTCCACATCAGGTACAAAAATATAAACTTGAAATACAGAAATACAAACTCATATATATTATTATCTAGTAGAAATTAATTTTAACTCTTTGGTAAACAAATATATTTAAATTTAAAACTATTTTACGAATTTAGAGCGCAAGTTGGTCTGTTGGACGATTATCTCAGTGGATGGATAAGCATCCAAATGAAAGAGACAGATTAGCATTTTGCAGTGGACCATTGGAACGTTATCAATTAACTGTCAGACAACAAAATTTACCTTCATTTCATCCATTATTTCCATTAATGAAAAAATTAGCTAATTTGAATGAACATTGAAATTTGTAAAGTTTGTATTAACTACAATATTAGATATACTTTGTTAAGCATTTTTCACGTTTATAAAAGAATAATGTGATCAAGTCCTGTATAGATAATTTATTAATATAATGTCGAGAAATAAATTTAAAAAAATGATATTATATAAATGCTAATGCGTGAAATCATACTTTTATCAGTTGGTTATTAATCTCTGAACGTATACTGTCCTAGACAAATATATTCCTGTAATTACAGCGACACTTAACAAAATGGGCCAGTGTGAACTGTGTTTCTTTGGACCTATATATGTCGCTGGTATTCCAAGATCATTTTCTTTCTCAATCTATGTTAAAAAGAAATTCTAAATATAGTATGTATGTTTTAAGTATACAATATTTAGTAACATACCTTTTTAGAAAGTGTTTTTAGTTGCACAAGTTCCTGTTTAAGAATAGACAGAGTTTTTTGTGCTTTCTTCAGTTTTAGTTCATAATCAATTGCTTGCTCTTTAGTTAAATGTACATTCTTATTACTTGCATTTAATAAACTGGTTTTAACATAATAAAAACTGGAACCTATAACTGCAACCTGTTTGGCTATTGTGCCTAAAGAGATTATACTATTCACAATTCTACAAAAAGAGGTAAAAAATCAAATTTTCATATATAAATTTTTTAGAGTTGTAAAAGATAAGATAAACATACGTATAGGGTAAAGATTTGTTAATAATACCAATGCTTTGTACGCTCCATTTTTTTCTATGAAATTTGTGAAGTTGCTCCATAAATTGTACTCTGTGCGCATTAATTTCTACTCCTAAACAATGCAAGTCATTTTCAGTTAATTTCAGGAAATGTTTAAGGGTCATTCCTTGAAAAATAGGTGCATATTTCTCTAAACCCATTCCATGTAAAATTGTATATATGTCAAAATCAATGGTTTTATTATTTATATTAATTAATGATGGAAACATATCTGTCCAATCACTTATATGAGACATTTTACAAACATCTATTATCTCTTCTTCATCAGAGTTCAATAAAGATGCAATCTATATCAATTATATTAACATTACTTCATGTTCTTCAGTTATGTTCTATTTATAAATAAAATTACCTTATCATATCCTTTTGTAGAAGCTATCTCGCTGGCAGTTAAATTGTTACAATCAATTAATGTAACATCAGCTCCACTGTCTATTAATAGTTTCACAGTTTCTAGTTTGTTAGCTATGGTTGCATACATTAAAGCCTATAAGTAAAGACAATATACATATTCATCAATTTTCATTACAATATCATTATTAGAAAACCTACAGTTTGATTTCTGTTGTCACATGCATTGATATTTTTACTATGTTTTATTAATTCTGCGACAAATTCTGATTCCTGTGACTTACAGGCATACATTAAAGGTGTCTGCCTATAAAAGAACCGTTTAATAATTATATATGAGACATTGTTATACATATGACAATATGTATAGTACAAATTACCTCTGCTTATTACAAGCATGTGTATTTGCTTTTGCTTCTAAGAGTAGATTTAAACATTGTATGCGTTCTTCTATTGTGCCCTTAGTAGAACTACACAAAGCCATTAGTGGTGTATATCCATCTGTAATATAATCTTATTTAGTGAAAATTCAAATACATTACTTTTTGTCTAATATAAATTGTAAAATGAATATAAAACCTTGATGTTTATTAACATTAGCTCCATTTTTTATGAGGTATTCAATAATTTCTCTTTGAGCATAAAATGCAGCGTATAAAAGTGGAGTCCAACCAGTGTGTAAAAAATTATTTACATCATGTGCTACACATAATTATAATCAGATATTAGGAAACTATATTTCTAACTTATTAGAAGTTACTTATACTTAATGTATTAATGTCAAATAATTACATTTAAGATATTCTTGTACGATATCTAAGCAGTTCATAATACATGCATTCATCATCTGACATTCGAGAATATGCTCCTCATAGTCCTCATTAATATCATCTTGGTACTGATTAAATGCATTTCTGCTTTCTGTTTGTGAATAATTCTGCAAATAGTAATATCTTTACATTATATAAATAAATACTATAATGATGTACTTAGATTAAAAATTTGAATTATAGTGGAAATATTTTTAATATAATTTTTTCAATAATTCATCACAAAATATTCATATTTTTTTATTATTATGATCTATTAATAAAACACCGGTATACAGTCAAGTATATACAGGTTATGTAGAAACACATTTACACCTTTCTAGGAAAAACGAAATCTTCGTCATCCTCAAATTCATTGTCCGATATTCTTGTAGATGTTGTATACATATTTTCTATTTTAAACCAATTGTAACAGAATTATTACACCCTTTTTTTGAAGAGCGAAAATTCGAAACAAATACGGTTATTACGCATGCGTTATAGTATGTGTCACCTTCATCGGATACATTTTTTGTTGACTCCGAATTTTTGTATCCACTAAAAACATTTCATTAATATTAAAAGTAAAATAATTATTCGATACGATCATATATAATATAGTTTTATTAATTTAGTCAAAGAACCTACTTGTATCTGTAATTGCAAAACAGTATAAAATTATTTAATTAACAGACACGCACATCAAGCAATGCAGTATATATGAAATATTTAAAAATGTTATCTTTTTATGCTGAAAAATTACATAAACCGTAAGAAAATTCTATAAAAATACATGTGTATGCTACAGTTGCACTGAAATTAAACGCATGTGTCGTTAACTGTATACACGAAGACAGTATACTTATGTATATACCACTTTATCATGATATTTGAAGTGCTTAACCTAAAAGCGACAGTTGCCGGACACCTGTCTAAGGGTTCGGTTCAGATCGTTAGTAACCTAAGCTTCTTTTACGTTTTCTAGAAATAAAATTACAGTTTCATGCACGTTTGAAAATTGAATTAACAGTGAGTACATACAATCTACATATTCCATCAAGAAACTTTTATTTACGATTAATAAAAAAACATTACACATTTATTCAAGAAACGTATTGTTAATGTTATATAATCTTGTTTCTTCTTAATGATAAGATCAACAATTTCACCTTTCGCAAGTATTAAAAATAGTACAGCAAAATATATGGTGACAGAAACGGTAGCATGTACACAAATGTCAGGACTGCTCAGGACTGTATACGCGACGTTCGACCGTTTCCGAGTTATTCGAAATGGCATAGATTATTTGCGGGAATATTTAAATCGAACAAATCAAATTGGAAATGTAATCGAAATGAGACTCGCGATGATCACGGGGACATTCCTCTCCTTTGTAACCGTATTTGCATTTTAATAGATGCATCGGTCTGTGCTCGCCGCATTCGACTTTGATCATACGATCACCGACGGCAATACCGATGTCGTCGCTCGTGAGCTGTTGCCCAAGGAAAAGTTAACGGACAATGTGAAGGAATTGTGTCGTTCTAGCGGTTGGATTGCGTACATGGGGAAGATATTCGAGTTGCTTCACGGCTGTTCCATCGACGTCAGGCAAATCAAAAGTGCCATTGCCAATATGCCGCCGGTGCTGGGCATCATGAAACTTTTAAAAGAACTACACGCCAATGGTTGCGAGATTATTATCATTAGCGACTCGAACACGATTTTTATTAACGAGTGGTTGAAGAGTAAGAAGTTAGATCACGTGATTACCGAAGTGTTCACAAATCCCGCTACGATCAATGGGAAGGGTATGATAGAATTGGATATGTACCACATTCAGGACTCCTGTAAATTAAGCACCATTAATTTATGTAAAGGGCAGATCTTAGAAAATTATATTCAGAAAAGGAAAGACGCAGGCGTGCGCTTTGATCGAGTGGTGTACGTTGGAGATGGTAGAAACGACCTGTGCCCGATTTTAAGACTCTCCCAACGTGATCTAGCATTCCCACGGAAAGATTATGTGCTTATCAAAATATTGAATGGTGGTGAGAATAATGGTGAGGTTCCGAAAGTAAAAGCTCGCGTATTCCCTTGGGCCGACGGTATTGAAATCTTGAGGAAGTTACAGGAGGAAATTGGGCTCCCTCAATGTTCTCCATAATTTTCGTAAATAAATAAGGAATTTTTAAATTTTTTATTTGATGCTTGTTATAATTAATTTTAATGGATAATTGTAAGTAAGCTTTCGTTATAATTTGTATATCAATTACAAGAGTATAATAATAGTGACAAATGATGTAATCGAGAAACGCAAATGCAGTTGCACAGTCGGCCAAAAAATACAATTGTGCACTTCTGTTATGCGTACATTGCCAATTGCACCCAATCGAAAACACGTAGACACAATCATAAATTTCGTCCAACCAATTCTCCTCTAGTTAAGCAATCCGTTTACGCTCGGCGTTGCATATACGCAACATTGTAATATAATTCACAGAAATTATACAATAAATACATTTAAGTTCGACGAAATTGAATATAGTCTTCAACATAGTTTTCAAATAGCAAACCCGATGACCTAGAGTCACCAAATTTTATACGAAATTTATTTAGTTTTTTATGAAAAAATTTGTTACAGCCCAAAAAAATTTGGTTCCGAAAGGGTTAAAATGGCGATGCACATATAATAACCAACAATATTTTTTTACCGTGATATTGAAACTGTTTAATACCCTCACAAAGAACTATTTTTCACGTGATTTAGTACATACAGAATGAGAAAAGAAGTCGCACTTGTTGAATAGCGTCAGTACAAAAGATGTGCTAAGCATAACAAACTGAAATGTGAAATTTTGACTATCCACATTTTTATCTATGGTTACTAAATTTCGAAACTTACATTTTACTGTTATTGTTCTATCACTACATTGTAGAATGTTCGATAAGTAGAGAATTTTGAATTGTAGAGTGCGCGCGCATTGTTAAGGTTAGGTTAAACTTATGACGTGCGCGATATGTGCAATGTAGCTGCGCGTCTCTACGTTAATTATTGTCTTATTATTGCTTTCGGGCGGCGACGAAAATTTTTCTTTTGCCCTGAATAGCTCTTTTTTTATAAAACGCGGATATATGAACTGACAGCTGGCCGTGGTTCCAAGGTGAAGTTTTCGTTCATGATCGGAAAGTAACAATACATGAACAGCAAGTTTGTGCATCAGTTTGGTAAGCAGATTCAGATTTTTGTAAAATCTTTTAAGTGTAATTACAATCACAGAATAATGATTCGCAATATCGTCGAAGTGGATTTATATGATTTTTATTGTTATGACATTGCTACAGTCAAAATAATATGTTAAAATACGTCTCAATTGTATAAGGACAGCAGGCAAACTTATGGCAGTTTTGTACTGAAAGTGTTAATAGAATTGGGACTCTATAACGCCATTTATAAGCAAATCTGTAAATACATATGATGTAAAGAAGGTTTCAAATGAAATTAAATCAAATACTGTTGAATGAGAAAATCATTATCTTGAAATCAGTGTAATGCAAATAAATGTAGAATTCAGTTTTGATCCTGACCTATGGGATGAATACTGTTTGTTTTTATAATATTTGTATCTGTTTCTTGGAGTTTTATCAGTTTTAAATTCAATACATTTCGTAAGATACCAAATGTTATAGCACCTATATACGTTATGTTTAACAACCATTCAGGTATATGTAAAAATGTGAATACTTTGAACAATATTTGTGTTAATACAGGTGTCCATAAAAATGTTCCACATAATAAAGATATTTTCATAGTATCAATAAGCATTAAAATATTTTCTACTTGTTTTATCACATCTAAATGTATTTTAGTCTCATTATCTTTATTGATCTTCTGTTTGCTCCATTTTTTGTTAGATTCTACGTCCTGTACTTCTACTTGTTCCAATATGTTATAATCTTTGTCTGACTCATCCATGTTTGCTTTAAGACATTTAAGATTCTGTTCTGAGGTAAAAGCTTCTTTCAAATTTGTAGAATTACTCAAGGTTGTTTCTGTGATGTCATTTGCAACGTTAGTGTTGATATTTTTTAGCAACATTTCATTTTTTACTTGCAGTCTGTTCAAAATAATTTGACAATTTAATTTTCCATGTTGTTGTAAGATTAAAGAGAGTAAAACTGACAAAAAATATATTACAAATACAAGTATAAGTAAATGTAGCTTCAAAAATTGAATGGATATAAAGCATGCATCTGTCGTATTTAATGACATAGTCTTTAATGTATTATTATTTCTATAAATAACTTTAACAAGTAATTGTACATTTTGCTGACCTATAGTAGAACTATATTCAAAATCTTTTAGTTGATAGTGCTTTGATCGCTTCTGTATAGATTGATTATTATTTATGTTATGCTTTTTTAATTCATAAAGTGCTGTGATATTATGAATGCGTTTAATTAATTCAGCATATATTTGATCATCAGATAATAATGATGTAGTATGTTCCGTTGTTATCTCTGTAAATTTATCAGTAAAGATTTGACCTTCAGTGGAAGAAATAGTTCGATGAATATTGTTAAGCTGTAGTTGTTCAGTATTATTTATAGCAGTTTCATTTGATGCATTATTTACATTTATTGACACATTTTTCAAAGAATTTTCCATTAAAGAATTGAATAATGTTACTTCTGCATCAGGTTCAATTGTTTCATTCTCAGATTGCATATTACTCAATAAATCAGTTGTATTTTCATTTGTCATATTATATAGAATATTTACTGCATTATAGTCTGTTGCTGACATATTTTTTATTGAACTATCTTTGATACTTAGAATAGAATTATTATGTTCCATAATGTTTGTGAATGTATTATGTTTTAAATGTTTTGTTATATTTTGCAGTTCAGAAATATTATAAAAAGTCATTTGATTGACATTATGAGAAGTGTTGTTTGTATTATTTAATACAGAAGAAACAATATTTTGCACTTTAGATATTATTTCATCCACTTGAGTATTACTTGAATTAAATGATGTCACCAAATCTTTATTATTAACATAGTCTTTGTATGGAGGTATAGAATGCATTTCAGAGTAAACATTTTGTGTAATATTTATAGATTTCATACTATTTTCACAATCATCAAAGAAGATGTTTTCACTAACACACCCTATATTTTCTATATTTTTTATGTAACTTTCAATATCGAATTCTGCCAAATATAAAAGCCCTGTGACAAGGATGGGTATGATCCACTGACTCATTACAAATGTACTAACAACTGTTTTGTTATTTTTCTTTAGTTCATCATATGTAAAAGTCTGTGAGAACTTTCTCCTATACTGTTCAATCATTGAACATTTTTTCTCTTGCAGTAACTTTGATTTTGAACTAGTTTGTACTTTAGAGGCTTCACCCATCATAGCTGTTTCATATTTATTTACATTTTGTAATTCAGATGTAGGTAGGCTGTCATCTTCATCCACTTTGTCTTTGACACATTCTTGAGATTGCAAAAACTTTAAACATTGATTTGTAAAACCACATGCATTTAAATTACACTGTATAGAAAACATAAGCAAAGACACAAACGAATTTGTAAATGGAAAGAATAACATTCCATATCTCATTATTACATTTGTCATGTCGCATTCAGGTATTACAGTCAAGTTATTTTCATTTCTAACTGTATTGAAGGTTTCATAAAACTTTTCAAATTCATTATTTTCACTGTTTTCATTGGCATTTTTGTGATACAGTGTACTATTATTTGAGGAAAACGTATTATTCCACTTATTATGATTTGTGTACAACTCTGTATCAGATATAAGTAATACACTTGATGTAAACACAGAAAATAATGTGTCAGATACAGATAAAATATATAATGATGTATTCCTCCATTGCCTAAATTGCCTTCTTAACAAAATGACAATTGTAATGAGATTAAACAGCAGTAGTGTATATGCTGCTACACTGAGTACTATAGAATACATAATGTGACACGTTAATATTTTACTTGTTGAAATTTTTTATGTTTTATTTGTATTATGAAGTATAATGTTGAAACATAGTAAGTTATTTCTTAATTATTGAGTAATGCACTTTGTACTGTCTGCAAAGGTACTACTTAAAAAAAAATTGCATGTAGGTATTATACCTTGTTAAATATAGGGGTATCTGAGCTGTTGTATGTACTAGAAATAACTGTATCATATTATGAGGGTATATTGATTATTTGTCTATGTAGTAACTTATGCAGGTACTGATTATGAATACTTATTTTATATTTGTTTCAGTGCCCTCTGATCAGAATGTCTGTACGTCGAAAAACTGATCCATTTATGACACAACGAATATGGGATGCTATAAAAATAACTATACATCAAAGAAGACTACCTAATAATGAGTGTATGGTACGGCATCTTGCTCGAGTTTATGGAATTACCGAACAGGAAGCTCAAGAAGAATTAAATAAAGCAGTTGGTGATGGGCTTGTTCATATAAAAAAAGTATCCACAAAAAATATAGAGCAGGAAAGTTACAGACTACCAATAGATGCCATATATAATGATAGTCATGACTGGTATTGTTGCAAATGCCAAAAAGCAGGAGCAGTAGAATGTTGTCAGCAATGTTTTAGAGTTTTTCATTCTGAATGTCATGTGCCTAGTACTGTTAAATTAAAGATATGCAGTTTTTGTGAGGTGAATATCTAAATAAGTGATATCTAAATTCATATTCCATGATGCATATATTAACGAATTAAAAATAATTATTACAGAGTATAAACAATGACACATACCCAGACAAAAATGATCTCAATCATATCTTGAGTTTTACTTGTGGACATCTAAAGGCAACATTACCGCTGGAAATTACAAATCGCACGATCGTTTTTAACAGTGATCCTATAACACCAAGTAATAAATACTCGGGTCCAACTTGGGTCAGTGAAGGTGAAGATGCATGGCGACCAGACGTCCTTATAAAACACCATATGGATTTGGCTATAATGGATCAAAAAATTAAAAAAAAAGAATACAACAATCTTGCTGAATTTCAAGCTGATGCACATAATATTTTACACAATATCATTATATATCACGGAGGTATGGAATTAGAAGATAAAATTCTTTATATGGTACTGATGATAAAATAATAATTTTAATTGATCTATTTAGCTCATAGTATGATCGGGGAAATGGGTCTCACAATGTATCAGGATTGCTGCTACGATCTTCAAGAAATACGTCGTTGCGCTGATTGCTATAGGATATCAAACGAGAAATCTGAGAAAATGTGGTTTTGCATACCCTGCAATCCACCACATCAGTTAGTTTATGCAAAGCAAAAAGGATACCCCTACTGGCCAGCTAAAGTCATGCAAGTGAACAGCAACATTTATGATGTCCGCTTTTTTGGAGGTCATCACATGCGCGCCAACATCGAAAAAATGTTTATTCGTCCAATTACCGCCAGCTTACAGAGTTTACAGGTAAACATAAGTTAATTAGTTTTCCGTTCCACGCGAAATTATCACGCGAACACTGTGAAATTCTCGGTTTAGGTTACACGCCATTTACAGTGTATTGTATCACTGACACAATAGAAGAGAACTGTTGAGAGAAAGCAATTTAGAAATTGTTGTTGCACTTAGGTATATTATTGTCTTAACAACGAATTCTTGCATAGCCTTCGGAAAAAGGAAAATGGAAAGAGATGAAGGTATGCACATACACAGTGGCCTAAAGTGTACAACTAATTTCTCACCACTGCATTTCATTGTGCAATCGGAAGAGAATCGACTTTTCTTAAAGCGTGCACAATTTACCTTCCATAGATAAAAAGATCGACTGCTTGGAACAGAGCATTTGAAGAACTGAAGCACCATCAGAATTTGCTGCGAAAATTGGGCAAGAACATCGGCGAATTGGACATCAGCGACGATTGTGAGGGTCCAAAACCAAAGATCCGAAATATACAATCAACAGGTTCGAAAAGTACGGCGAACAATTCTAATCCTGCGAAACAACTTTTTAAGGATCTAAGAGTTAAAGTTGTACGTCTCAGCTCAGATGGTCACAATGATGTGCCACCGACCCAAGATGGAAAAGACAATGAAGAGAAATCTTCAGTGAGTAAAGCTGGAAGCGAAGAGAGACAAGTACCCTGTTTACCAGTGGCAGAAGATGAACCTCCAAGAGAAATGTCCACCACATGCCCTCAAGGTTTAAAGAAAGAAGGTTCACAAGAGGATATGGTTACTTCTAGTTCTCAAGAACCAAGATCCAAATGTGTTCTAGTTCAGACGGAACAAATACAACCAGAAACATTACCAGCAAAGGTAATAACATATGAGAATCATGTTAAACAGTTATACTTATCATGTATTTATTAGTTTAATCTGATATTTTCATGTTATATATTATAGATAAAGAGGGAGCGCAGAACTTCTGAACAACCTACTACAACAGCACTAGAAAAACTACGTCGTGAATTAGAACTTGAAAAATGTAAAGAATTAGAGAAATTACAAGCCGAACATGCTAAAGAAGTGCGGCAATTAACGGACAGACATCAACAGATTATATCAGAAATTAAGAAGAAGCAATGGGTAATAATCCTTTAATGATTGATATGTATTAAAATGTAACGATTTACATATACATGTAATAATTCATAAATATTATACTTACAGTGTTACAATTGTGAAGCTGAAGCAATATACCATTGTTGTTGGAATACGGCATATTGCAGTACTGATTGTCAACAAATTCACTGGCAGCGTGAACATAAAAGAGTCTGTAGGCGTAAGCGCTAATTTATAACTGATGGACTATATATTCTACTGTGTCTCCTAAAGAAGTTAAAACAATTGCTATGTTTGTAAAAAGATCCTTTGTAGAAGCACACTAATATATTCTTGACACCAATTTGACATGCCTTTATAAACTTTATCTTTAAAATCGAAGAGAATACATGTAATATGTATACAGACAATGTTCAAAACTGTTTTATATTCTTTCGGCCAAAATTGTGATCATTAATAAACACAGTATTTTTTTTGTTTTTATTTTTCATTAAAAAAAGATGTAAGACTAAGGTAGAATATAATTACTTTGATGAATAATGTTATATGTTTAAGGAATACCTCATATTGTCAAATAACAGTTTCTTACCATGTAGAATGGTCAAAATTTTCAATTTTATTTCTGCATTTGTTATAACAAAAGTTACATGGAAGATGGACTTTTAATGTGAAAATTTATATTAATACATAATATTGTTTTCTATTATATGTAAATGTTTTTAGCACAATATTTAAATAATTTATATAATATGTGTGTATACATATTAAGAAATATTATGTGAAATACACGCATAAATTCATTTACTTAATTGCCTTCATAAATAATTATGTAAAGTATGGCAATGAAACAAACGTATTTTATATACACTATATAACAATAATACATGATATAATTTAAAATAGATATGAATTTGATTCACAGTGAACAAAATATGATAAATGTAAAATTATGTATAATATATTCACTTATAATATACTTTAACTTTTACTTATAAAACTTAATTCACATGTTATTTTCAATCTTCATCATTTGTATTTCCGCACAAATAATTAATTTTCATCGTTTTAAGTAATTAAATAAAATAAAACATTTATAATGATAAAGTGACAAATATAGTACTTTTTATATAAAATTGTATTCAAAGCAGAAAGTCATTGTTTTTCAAGTTCTAGAACATTACATATTCCTATATTTTTTTAGATATAAACTCGTCCACTAATATATGTAAATGACATTATTTTGGAAAGTAACTTATTTTATTTGTGTAAGCTACTCGTCATAATTTAAAAAAAATATAAAAACTTTATATGAAAACTACAAAAACTTATGTATTTTGACTAGTTCTAACTTCATCACCTACTACTGCCATAGCCATTCGACCTTTTTCTACACTTTCAGTTACTTGCTCATAACTTGTTGCATCAATGTTACTCAACTTCAGTTTTTCCAACAGTTGTAATTCTGAAGGTTCTAATTTTTCTCCAAGCTGTCTCAATGCATGTAACACCTCTCCACGTTGACGATCATAACAATCTTTGCTTAATTTTCCAAGTTTCATATCGCAATCAATTTGAGTCAAACGGTCTCTAAGCTGACTTGTTTCTCTCTTACCAAACATTCTTAATACAGCAGGGGTTTTAAATGCTTCGCTAATTGCTGCTTGGGTTGCCTATTTATAACAAATTTTAAAATATATATAGTTTATGAGTAAAAAATAATTGTTAGAAGATTAAATGCAACATACCAATTGTATTGCACCTAACTCATCAATTAATGTAGTGTCACCAGATATCATTCTCTGTAAACTTTCATTAAATTCTTGTAAATCTTCTTTTGTGAGTTGTAAAGCATCCTCGTAACCATCTCCATCTAATAAATCCCTATTAAAAATCATAATTCCATAAAAGTATATATATATTATAAAATTAAAAAATATGAAAAAATAATCATGCTTTGGGCAATATATTTTTCTTCAAATACCTGCTTTCTTCTATATCTTCTAATTGTAGCACCAATCTATCTAACTGTGCTTCTAAATTTTTCCTTAACTTCTCAGTTTCAACTTTACCACGAGAACTCATTTTCGTAGAAGAAAGATATAAATAGTAAAAACCTAATGCGAAAAATGAAAAAAGGTACTTATCAGACGTACAGAAGGAGGTTATAATTACAGTAAATACAATATCACTGTAATTATATTTAACAAACAATTTTACGAACGAATATTTCCAAATGATTCTATACTTTTTAAGTATATTTCCTTATTTTATCCATGCCGGCCTTAATCTTGATAGAAACTTACCGATTGTAATCTGCAATCAAGAGTTTGGTTGCTCAAGTTCTGCTTATCGTACAATTTTGAAGATTAAATATCGTAACATTTCACAATTATTTTTTGTTTATGATAGTAATAAGTATGCTGTTAATTATTTTCATTGAATTCATAAACTTGTACTGTCATACTTGACATATCGGAGACGAAACGTACAAATACGTGACATAGACGATTGTGCTATTTCTATACGAATATTCATATAAATTAGCTGTAGGATGTTACTATTAATTCTGTATCATTTATTATTTTAGCTTTTAAATATACATATGCACGTATAAACGTATAAATATATATAAATAATCCACATAAATAAACGTTTCGTTTAACGAAACGATATGTTTTTCACGCAGATAATATGTTTAGTTATTTGTGAAGATAAAATTTTAAATACAATCTAGCACTTAAAATTTACGAATACAAATACTATACAAGAGCTTGATGTATTAATAACATATTTTAGTTTAAAATATATATTTTTGTCTATAGTGTATAACATTCCAAGTGATCGTATTATAGGAAAAAATACAAAAATGATTATTTACAAGTAACAATATTGATACATACATATATACATTACATTATGAGTAAACATTTCCTAATTCCTGATTAATAGATTCTTTATTTCTCCAATTACATCTCATTACATAATAAGTTCATAACCAATCAAACATTCTAACCGACTGACTCTATCTTCACTACATAGTTCGTGCCAAACAGTGATTGGTCGATGGACAATTTTGTTTCACCACGTTACCACAAATCCGTTTCTGTCGTTTCGAAAAAATAGTACCTTTCCGACGAATTAATTAATTGTGCACGTGTCGTGCGATTTCTAATTAAACAGCCCGACAAACATCGTTCGTCGACGATTTCCCAATTCCCAATTCCATTTACCTCGCGCGAAACGCGAAACGATTAATATCCATTCGTATCACCGTTAAGGGCCGTTTAGATAGAAGGAAATGGGAAGAAAGGCGTGCTGTGGTTGTACCCAATGCACGGTGCGCGTCGCTTCTTTTTTCTCACGGGAAAACAAATTACCTACTGTTTGTCAGACAATTTACGCGACATTTTAGGCAGGTAGAACGGCGTAGGTACGGTTATCGACGACAGCAGCCGATTAACAATTTCGTGGAAAGAGTACGTGCGACCGTGCGCAGTTGAATAACTGCAACCGCGCGCGAAATCTTGGAAAAGAAAGTGATAAGAGCGTAAACACTTTCGATCGAACGAGGCGAACGGACAAAGACAGGCGTTCCGGGACGATTGTGCGCGATTTACCAGCGGTACACAAAGGAAGCCAGTGTTATTGTAACGAAAATAGTACGGGAGGATAGGAATACGGTGTATTGTGTATGAATTGACCGTGACTCGAGTGCGCGCGCGTGCAAACGTGCCATCAGTTTCGTACGGGTGACCGAACGCTAACCATCGTTTCTCGTGCACGCTCCACGATTATTTCAACGAAGGGACCGATTTGATCAGACTTTTCGGGCATCACGTCGAACGTTAACGATTGATTACGCCCGCGTGAGAAAATAACGTACCTATGAGGACCTCAGAGAGCCACATAAGGCAACAAGCTTTGAAGGTAGCGGAGAGTTTAAAGAAGGGAGGCCTACGCCTGCGATGAGCATGCCGACAAAAGGGAAGCATCACCACCTGTCCCATCATCATCATCATTCGCAACCGCAACAGCCCCATCACAATCCGCCGCAGCATCAACCTCAGCTACTGGTAAACGTCAATCAGCCGAGTGTCCATTCTCCCCAAGCCTACAGCACCGTGGTTACTAGTAACACACCACGCTTCGTACCGAATGCTGGTGAGTACCGATTAATATATTTCACGTTTCGTTCTGTTTAGTGTTGTTCGCGTTTCGCGAGTACGATCGTCGTACTTGTTGCGCATATATTTTTCTACGCAGTTCGAGGTAACGGTATGCGTAGAGCTGGCGAAGGTTATGTTTTGAGGTTAGGACAACCATGCGGTCCATGTGGCTGTCCGTTAAGGAGATTCTGAAAAAATGTCTGCAATCAGGCATTTATCGCTTATATTTTACTCTTTTTTCCTGTGCACATATTTGGGAGTAGATTTTTATTTTATTGGGGGATTACACAACATTGGAACAAATGAATTGTAAATGGGGATTATTTACATACGCTTGCACCAATCGATGATTTTATTTATTTTTTATAATTATTGCGTATTTATGTTAAATGGTTCGTTAGAGTAGGGATATTTTGCTTAATTCTTTCTGGAATGCGATCGTTATTTTTAACGAATTAATATTTAAATATTACATCCTGGGAATATGTGCAAAATACTTCAGTTTCGATTAGCTTCGTTTCGATAGAAGAATCGATTTAAAAATTTGCGATATTAATATCATATTAATTTTCTTTTCAATTATTCTAAGTTTCTACTCTTAGAAAATAATTTATATTTACGTTCTGAGTTCGTACATTCACCTTGCAAATATTAAATTGTTTTGTATTGCTAGACGACCTGCCACTAAACACATACGAGAAAACTGACTTAATGAAATTATGGAAGCCATGGAGGACATTGTAATTATGCGAGTTCTACTACTGTCCGATATATTGGACTTGTATACATAGTTCTCAATTGTTCTTTCAAGCTTTTCAGCTTTCAGAATAACTAAATCATCAACTATGCCGTTAAATATCTTCTATAACGAAAACTCTCCCTTATTTGCATATAATTGAAAATTGCAGTATCGTAATCTAATTACAAACGAACACTAATTACGCAAACCTTTAACATTTCGAATATTCTGCTGTTACGGGAGAACTACTTTTCCTTTCTACGTGTTTTATTCAGACGTCGGTAATTCAAAGTGTAAGTCAGTCTTGGGACGACCTCATTGAAGACACTTGACATTGTTATTAAATCACGTCGATGTAATCGGCGACTTCCCGTGTCAGTCACGCCTTTCTTAAACGTTTGTTTTCTAATTTATTTCCATTCCTTTCGTCTCCGAAAAAATTCACACATTAAAATCTCGCTTTTCACTTCGCGGTTCGGTGGAGGGAATTTACATGGATACACATATATTTCTATGCACATGTACACTCGTCGCAAGCAAAAGTGGTGGGACAAACAAGAATGGGCGGGGAGGCCACGACAATCTGTTGAATCTTATGAAACAGTTTCCTTACGCTAAATTAAGGACCGTTTAACGAGCAAATTTAAGCAGAAGTAAGAATAATATATACGTCACTGGTACACACATGCAGATATGGGTCGTGTGAAAGGATGTACGAGGAGACGTGTGTGTCGCACGAGGAGAAAACAGGGAAAGAAAGAGAGAAGGAGAATAGGATGAAACGGGGCGACATAGCTAAGTTGCCGAAGGCTCACGAAAACATCCGAGCAACGAGTTCGGCTGTATATCGCGCGTAGTCTGTGTACATGTGGCAATCAAGCCACACGGTACACACATTTCTCACTCTCTTTTTTCCTGTCTCATTTGGATTATAGTGAAAATAATATACGACCACAATTTCACCGTCCACCGTACAAACGTTTCGCGCAAAGAGGCACTATCGTATCGCGCCTAATACCATTAAAACAATACGTCGTCTTTCCCACGGGGTGGTATTTTCAAAGCTGTCTCGTAATTTTCCTTCGAAGTACCACCACAACAGACAGCATAACAGGGAGGACCCTGTTTTTCCTCCTTTGAGAACGCTTCTAAATCGATTCGTACTTGAGAATTTGCACGATTCTACTTTTTCACGCAAGTTGATCCCACGTCGGTGAACAGCCTGTGATACTTGTGTACCACGCCACGAGATTCGGCCCGCAAGGAGCATATGGTTAGTTAGAACCGCGTGTTCAGTGTGTGCATTTAAACGTTATGAACGTATTTGACGCGATTGCCGCGTGTACATGGATATCGCGTGTAGAATGATAGAGTGAGAAAGCACGGCTGTTGATACTTGATATAACAAAGCGACGTTCGAAAAGGAACCGATTTACAGTTTTGTCTGCTTAAACAATCGACCGTTGAGATTGTCTGCGGTTCAGGATTGACACGAGATACTCTATTCGGCGCACCATTGTCCCCTGCCGCGGCAAGGCAAAAGAGTTCGAACCGCGAGAGCAACAAGCGATAAATTTCGATCGACACTGTCAAGGTACCGTGTGTCAAGAAACAATAAAATTAGGATCAATTATTTGGCTCTTTGACCTGGGTACCTTTCCTACACTGAGAGTTATAATCACGTTTCAGTTACACTTTTTTAAAATCGTTGTATTCGTGTAGAGGCAGCTATTACAACTACAAATAATATGCGAATAATATATGTACAATATTTTCTCGTTAGGAGAGTTACACTTGCGTGCACTGTCATTTACAGTTTTCGATAAGACCAAAGTGGAACACAGTGACACTGACAATGAGTTAACTTCGAAAACGTGTCTCACGCTGCAAAATCGTCAGTGGACAGAGAGCTTATATCGAGGAAACACTGTACAGTGCAGAGATGAGAACTCCAGTAGATGGCACAGGGGCAAAAACAGTACAACGCTGACTCCGCGTGGCTTTTGCCTGTGTCATTCTGTCTATGAATTCGTGACGAATATTTAATCTTGTAAGTATACACCGACGTTTGGTTATCAAAACAAGAGAACGTGTTAGCATATCCGATTCAGGGAAAGATGGACCATGAGAAGATCGTACGTAAGATCATACCAATCGGAACCGCATTCCTTTCGCTGGACCTTCTCATTTTTGCACTGTACAGGACGCTTCGTGATACATTTGAAATTGTACCCAAACTGTTAGTCTAATAAAAAATTATGGGTAACAGAAGTATAGTGTTTTAAACGTACCTTGGACTGAATCAGAAAAAATATTTTATTTGTCAACTTGTGGGCAATCTTAATACTGTTAGGTAATAATAAACTATTTTCTATAGTGTTCCCTGTATAGATTATATAGATAGCATAGCTAAAAGAATCTCATCTTAATTCTTTTTTTTTCTTTTTTTTCTTTTTTCACCCTAAGATGTGAACAGTGTTGACCGAAATTTCTGACCTGTCGATTTCATCCTACCTTTTCGTTCATTCATTTTTTGGTCTTGCCGCGGCATAATATTTCGAGAAGTGACAGAAATAAAAAATCTGAAGTATTTGATCGACAGATATTTATATCTCAAAATGTTAATAAAAGAACATAGGCATTTGCTGAATATACCAATTTGTCAAATCTAATATTAAAAATTTATACTAAATTTTGACGTGATATCGACAATTGAGTAAATTAGAAGTTACGAATTTTTTCCCCAATGCCTACATACACCTGGGTCTCTCTTTACACTATGGATCTGTTCCATGTATAAAAAAAATCGTGTCGAAATAGTCGTCTAAAAATTGACTTACAAATTGCAACCTGCTACTCTACAGCTTCTACAATGTACTAAAAAAAAATCGTATAAAGAGAGTCGATTGAAAATTGCTTTGCAAGTTGCAACTTCCAAATCAACTTTTACACTCGTCTACACTATATCTTTTACATGGTACAGATCCATCCCGTAAAAAGAGAGCCACGTGACCGCGAAACACCGTGCGACAGAAAGGCAGTGGTGGGGTCAGCGAAGTGGTTCTTTTTGAGTTCTGGAGACCCGGTCGTTTAGGTAGACAAGACTGTACCATGCGAGCAGGCTAAACGCGATAGTAGTAATGCACAGTAGCAGCAGTGGTATTGCCGGGCCACGTGGCTACTAACCCGCGCGAAAACATCGGCCAGCCAGCATTGCACCGTGCTCGCTGTCGCGGAGGTTATATAATTTCGACGAGCGGTCTTTTCGTTTGCAAAGCACGAGGAGTGTCCCATTCATTCAAGGCAGCCGTGTGTCACCGTTATTTCTTCGACAGTTCGCGCCACGCGCCCGTTAGAAATCGTCTGCCACAGGGTGATCGTTCCGAGACCTCGTGCGTGCGTGCGTGCGTGTTCGCCACTCGTATATGTCGAGAACGAGAGTGGACTGAATCGCCAGTGGTCAACCACGCCGCTAAACATGTACCCGATCGTCACCGTTTCTTATCATCACTAACGTTCACGGTCGTAGGAGAGCTTGGACCAGCCGTAGCACGTTGCACAGGCCGAAAAATGTCCACGGTGGTAGGTAAGTTGAATGTCACGCTATCTTCGCGGCAGTCGTGTTTCTGATCGATGTTTTCGTGTCATGTAGTACTTGCGCGTTTCAACTCGCGTAGAGAACCAATCCTTTTGTGAGCTACATAGTTGATACACTTTGTCGTCATCATTTTTAACAAGGATCGAAGTAAACAGCTATCTCTCGTTTCTTTTTTTAAATTCTGTTGCAGCTTGCGTTTTGTTTAAAAGGATATCTGTTATTGTGAAATTTTTGCGGGAGAAAGTAGTGTAGCATTGGGAAATATCTGTTCCTGTTCCAGAAAAAGTTGTTTTCTTTATCTTATGAGTTCTATTTATATTAAAACTTCTATTTTCGAGAGCTTTTGATGTGAGAATATTTTTAAAAAAAGTTCCAGTAGTTTATATTTAAAAATAGGACCAACTAAAAAGTTCCATAACTGACTGGAATCTCTGCTTTTTAAAACTTCTTCGTATCGTTGGTACGATTTTATTAATATGCAAATTGTTTATGTTATTGTACAAAACGTCCGGGGAAAGGTTTCCTATTTCTACAATAAAAGCTGTTTGAATGTAACATGAATGGGTGTCGAGTCGGAGAGATACTTGCGATGGTTTGCGGGAGATGTCGCGATAGTCTGTAATCATCTGCCAGGTGACGATTGGACTACCAGTTGATGTGTCACGTGTGTCACGCGTAGCCTTCCGATATTTTTTAACTGGCTAATAGCTTGAGTAGAGGTGCACGATACGTACATGTAAACACGTGTCGAATTTCGATGGTATTTAGTGATGACTATTGTAATTTAATATATGATTGTCTTTGCAATATTTTTTGTTTTCAAAACCAACGGAGAGAAAGTAACTATTCGATCTATTTTTTTTCGCCATGTGTATTTATTTAACACATTCACAGTCAACAGAAAATGTCCTGATTTATCTCTGTATTCAGATAAGTGATACAGTTTTGACAAATTTATACACACGTTGACTGCTGTTATGCTAAATTCACTAAAAATACTACCACTTTAGCAGACTTGAGCTTAAAAAAATGTTGTTTAATCCACTTCTGTATTTATTTCAATATGTTCTTCTAGTTAGCTACTGCTATGATTTTTTGTTAATACCATTCATAAATATGTACGTCACTGTTACAGTGACCTAAAGATTATTACAACATGTTAAAAATTTCAAATGAAAAAGTGAAGAGATTAATACCAAAAAGTAATCAATTTTTGTCAGAAATTTACAATTAGTAAAAGATCTACTAGAAACATAGTAAACAATAATCTTCCAGGTTGTCCCGTTCCACGTGCCTGCATGTATATGTATACATATGTCAGCATAGAACTGTGAATGTGTTAATAATAAAAAAAATTAACTTTTTAACTTTAGCGCCTTAGGTGTCACAGCTTGTAAGTCAAACTAATCAAGTCCACTTCTTTTATGTGTTGATGAATCATTCAAGGGACAAATTAAATTTCTAGAATACGATAAAACTTGGTTAAAAACATTTTATGTCGAAGTGGACGATTGGTCGTAATCTGCGTTGCCTTTAACTTTTTGCACTCGTTCGTAGCATGTTCCACCTTCGCATAAACAGACTTATCGCAAATGTAGTTTATGGTTTCACGTTTAGTTACAATACAGAGTGCAAAGGAAAGAAATAGTTCGGACGTTAGGTTAAGTTTGTGTCGAGGTTGTCAAGGTCTCCTGTCGTCCCGTCTTGTTGAGTAATGTCCGTTCATCGCAAAGGCCATCACGGACGGAATTGCATAATGCACAGGACAACCAATAAAGTTGTGCTTGATAGCGAGATAGGCGAGTAATTAGTTTCTATACATACTTCCGTAGTATGTAATCCTTTATGGTCAATATTCAGTCGTTCGTGAAGTTCATTGGAAGAAAGCCTATTCGTGGAGAGACAGAAGAATTCTAGCTGCATATTTTCAATCTTTTTGTAGCAACAAATTTTCACATCTTCCAAGAAGTTTTCAATTTCTAAGAATCGAAGACGATCTTTGCATGTTGCGTGTTCAACATTTGTTAAATATGTTGTTTTAAGACTATTTAAAATAGTAGATGAATATTCTTCAGAAGTAAATGTGGTGTTTGAGGTTTTTGTGCTGTATCACTTATCAATTTATACAAAAAGTCCTGATACAGAGTAACGTGAAAGCTGCTACGAATTTTGCAATGTAGTCACGCCGATTCCGCAATTCAACCTGGAAACCCAGCTCTGGGTAGGATTATACGCAGATTTCAGGTCACTAGTCTTTTTGTGGTCCTCCACGCTTTGTATAATTTTAAATCTGTATCAATAGACACTCTATCGAACTTGTCGAGAAAAAATGTGAAGTTATTTTTTAATCAAATCAGAACGTCGAAATCCTTTTTCATAAGATTATAGTAATGCAATTGTATGCGGTTACTGATTTTTACGTCAATTAGAAACTATCCTAGCATTATTCGAAACGCTACCTAGTTATTTGGTTACGTTGGAAACACAACTGCTGGGTCCTCCTTTCTCTTTCTGTTTTGCAAGTAATAGTTCCAATAAGTGATTGGCGACCATCTTACTGAATTCAGACTAACTGTTTGTTTGGATGTTCTTCAGTACTCTAATACATTTTTCACTATTGGTTACATATGGTTACATATGGTTACATTTTATAAGATAACAGGTTATTGTTTTAAAAACAGAAAGCTTTAAGAGGGCGTATTTTTACTGAAAAATGAGATTAATTCCAAAGTAATTGGATTTTTTCAAATTCAAATTTGAAAGATTTGAAATATCTCCAATAACGTTAATATTTCAATTTCAATTATTCAGATATTTGAATTGTTGAGACTAATACACATTCTTCTAAACTTCTAAGCCATTTGAATCATCAAGATAAAAAACTTGAAAAACATGATTTCTGTTAAATACACAATTGAAGCAGTTTAGGGCTGTGTAACAAAAAAAAGTTAAGCTTCTCTAAGGTCATATCCTTCGAAGACTTGATCAGTCTCCAAGCAACAGCAAAGAAAAAATTCATCCAATTTGACAAACGTCATTTCTCCTTAAGAAGTGTACGTATGGGGTCCTTTCAAAAAGGCAAAGAATCAACTCGGTATGTTTCCTCAGAGTTCTAGCCTAGCCTTCATAGCACATCGATTCGAAGTTGAACTTCCAATCGTTTCAATCATCATACAATTTCTCTTTCTGAGGTTGTCAGAATTTCAACAAATCCAATGGCAAAAAGCAATCAGGTTATGCAATTGAGAGTAGAAACTGATCAGTCTCCGATAGACAATCCTTGTGGTAACTAACAAAGAGGCACGATGACGATGTTAAAACGACAACAACATCGGTCATGCGATTGAGGAGACTTGCGATGGGTGAAAGGTGGCAGACGGCTGTGCATCGGTTCGAATCGAAGCCGAAGTAAACGGCGCGCCGGCGGAAAATGTGCATTCCTGGCAAGGCCGCTTGTACAAGAAAGAGGCCATCAGACATCCGGGGAGAAACTAACCGTACTTCGCTCGCTTTTCTCACTGATCTCGCTCCTTTCAACGGCCGAGCTTTTTACTGTTACCCCGCGAAATTCTTGTCTGTTCTTCTTCCCTTCAGCAACATTCCTGTTCTCCGTGGATGGCCGAACATGACGCCATTGACCAGAGCAGCGTTTCCCCTTTTTCGGTTAAGGTTCACACTTCAGTGTTGGAGAGCGTACCGTGTCGATTTTTTGATGGGAATGTTTTCGAAGGTATTTTGAGGAGAAAGAAATGAGAAGGTTTGCAGAGGGTTAGAAATAGGAGGAAATCGTTTTAATGTATAGCTGTGAAGGTATCAAGGTCAGGTGAAGGTCACTTATGTTTCCTCATGTCGTACGTGTTGTGTTCTTGTCTGTAGCACGATAAGAAGCTTACTTTTGAGAATATTGCTTATTGTAGTGCATTGCAGTGATGTAATTGTTTATGTACAGAGTGGGCACAGTTTTAGTTTATTACAATTTTTCAGTAGTTTCCTATAGTTCTTTTATTGTTACGAGGACGCTTTAGGGTTTTTTGTTGAATCATCGCTTTAATTTTATTAAATGTTTTGTCTTATGTAAATTTTGAATTTTTATAAGCCTGGAAATTGCTGACTTCAATGACTATTAGAAACTGAGTATATTCTTTAGCATGATAAGGAGTAATATGCATGATATGATTATATAAGGTATTCTGGACATTTATGCAGTATTACTTCAAACAGAGTGATTTGTATGTATCTTCATTTTTTTGTTAATATTTCTTACGTTTATTCTAAGGAAAAACAGATATTTCAGACAGAAAGTGTTCGTTAATTTATAGCAGTCGTGATTTTGTGATATAGAAAAACTTGTTTAGTTTTCAGCATGAAGAATTCTGACATTCTAAACTATTGTTTGCCACGAATTTTCGTTCATTTAATTTTGAAAAAAAAATTCTGCTTACTGTTAGCATTTTTATTCCTATTTAAATGTCTTTAAACGTTCGCATGATAAATGTGCATTTTTATACATTTGTTCGAACTTGAATGCTAATTTATGTCTACTGCAAACAGTGTTTAAAGACAAAAAAAGTAATATATTCGATATTGCCTGTCTGTGAGCAAGTCATTAACTCTTCTTTCGCGTTGTGACTGTGCGACAGTCTGACAGTAAAGAATAATTTTTTACTTTTAAAGCAGAAGTCTTTAAAACGTTGAGTTATTTTTAATACTTGAGATATTATTTTCTCATCTAACCAATATTTAACAATTAGCAATACGTATGATACTATTTCAACGCTATTATTTTCATTCTTTGCTATTAAGTTATTAGATCTATTATTACTATTTTTAGTTACTATCGTTGATAATTGTTTAATGATATCTTTCCCATCCTTTTATTAATATTTTCACACCAGCATGAAGAATCTGACTCACAAAAATCTGTTGTTTTCTCAGGGAGGAAATGGAGTTTCTTCACTGAAGCTGTTGAATTTATTCGTGACTATACAGTCTATTGTAAGACTAGCTCCAGTTGCGCGGTCTCGTCAGCAATGCGGTAAAAGTCTATGAAGCGAAATACGAGCATCATCTCTTTCGTGATTCTTTTCTTCCTTCGTCTTTTTTCACTTTATTTATAAATATCAGCTTCGCTGTAGATCGTTACAAACTTATACTTCAGGTTCCCATAATTTCATTGAGAAAGTTTTCTGCTGTAATATGTTTCTTTTTTCCTCCACTTGTCACGCAAGCAAGTTTCATGGATGCTCAGTGGTTCAAGAATATTCAATCGATAATAATATTCTTGGAATACGCCCGGCCTTTGATACGTAATTTTGGCTCGTCGAATGCTGCTGATTTCTCGCAAACTTTTTTAAGACACTCAGTATTGCTTAAATAACGTTCTTATAAAACATTGAAAAATGATGGGATGTTATCATGTGTGTTATTTAGCTTCTTGACGATAAATTTACAGTACTATAATGTTTTGACATTTAACAGGCGCGCATTCTGCTGATCGGTAAACCAGGTCCTGAACAGTTCCTGGTAGAAAGTGTACTTTTACGCATGGTTGAATAATTTTTCACATTGAGAAACGTGTACACGTGTAGTAGTTATCAAAAAGTCTTCCTTTACGATATATATGTACTGCTCTTTTAATAGCTCGACTTCTACATCTGCAACCGGATATACAGGATTCTTAAGCTTAATTATTGAAAATTTTGAGTATACATTTTGTTGCAAACTGTGAATGGACGTAAAACTGTGCAAAAAATGGGGGTCTGAAACAGTTTTGCTCAAAACTATCTCAAATAAATGTTCGTCTAATATTCCATTTGGATGATAGTGATTCATAACCCATAAATTAGTTGGTGTATCTATTTAGACATTCGAATGGTTTCTGAAATGCTTACTAAAAAATTATTATTATTTATAGTCAATTCGTTAAATATATTTATCTGAAACTCCGCGATTCTATTCATATTGCTCCTTCAGTTCATTTACCAAGAAGAAAGATCACACTAAGGTTGTTTCATTTAGCCGAAGATGAGCTTTCTCCTTCGAATCGTGATTAGGCGTTGCGCTCCGCTTTGCTGACGCCTCTATTAAATCGTTGCTTTTATTACCGTGTTGTCATATCCAACGCTAATATAACCTTAAACCGAGTCAAGACACACTTCTTCAACTGTCCAATTACTTGTCGCGAGAATTCAGTTTTAATGTCGCACAGAAACGTTTCCAAGCACGGCTGATTCTTTATTCATAAACTAGTTGCTAGAGTCTGGACGAAAGTTGCCTGTTAACTTCTGAAAGTCTTAACAAGCGTAGGAACATTTTTCAGATACAAGTTTATTTGCGAACTTTGTCGAGGTAAATGTCCGTCCTAGTAGCCGATCATGTCTGGCCCCGTGAACACTAATTTCAAACTTAAATTTTATTGGAATTTAAAACAAAGAATAGTATCATAAAATAGTGTATTTGGCTGAGTACTGGGACGTCATAGTTCAAATATTAGAACATGCATTCTTACATAATTTACTTACTGGGACATTTGTCATTTTAAATTCGAGTATTGGGATTGAGACATTTACCTTATATTTTATGAGGTTATGTTCTTCTTATTTTCATTCAAAATTAAATTTTACTGAAACTCTACGTACTTACACTTCATTAGGAGGACATGATTCGTAACATATGGCGTGCTTGATATTGCTCTTATTTAATCCTTGATAATAAATATTTTAATATTGTTTTATCTTGTTAGTAAGGTATACACTCATGTTTTCTTTAACATATTATTTTCTAAAATTGATATGCTACTTATAACCTTGCTTATTCTTCCACCATAAATTTCATTTTAATTCAAAAATTTCTCGTTTCAATATAAACGTACTCATTTCGTTGCATGCCATTGAGAAAAAAACATTGTTATTTAAAATAACGACGAATGTAACTTTATTTAGTGTTATAATCAGGAGTTTATGGTCGCATTCTTAAGAAAGAGGGTAGCAACACTTAAATTCAGATTGGCGGTAAAACGTGTTTTTCTGATGGAACTATAAACAGTCTGAAGATATTTTTCCCCGTTGATATGTTGCAAGCAAAACACATGTTCTGTGGAAAACTCCAAGACGGAAGAAACGTGAGAAAAACATGACTGGGTACAAGTAACAAATATTTATTTTTTTATGTTATATCAAAAAAAGGAAAGCGAGTGATACTTTGTGGAAGAACATACAAATCAGTTTGAATTTGCATAACAATTTCTTCTCTGAACCCCTTTTCAATGACTATTCGAGGGATTTTCTATTAATTTGATAATTCATTTAAAGAGGAGAGATATTCGCCTTCAGAAAATAATTTGATCTATTTCTAATTGTTTATCAGGCGTAAGTAGAAATAAAAACTCATGTTATCGGTCCAGTCAGTAAAATTGCTACTTCCGGCCGAGCTTCATTCTGCGTAACCATGAGTTGCGGGGGTATGCTTATATGCAATCCCGATTAGAGGACTTATGATGTTAGAATGCGTGCATGCTCGGTCACAATGTTCCCGCTACAGCATTACAATATTTTGCCATCATGTTGTTACTCAAAAAATGGACCATCTTTATCAATTTTTTATTTTAGTATTTATTTATTATTTAAAATTTTTTTATTTGGGTAAATATTAGAGAAAACTGAATAATAAACGAAAAGAATTAGCTTTATTTATTTTAATTTATATCTATAATTAGTGATAGAATTTACAATATTTCAAAGAAATAGGGAAAGGTCTGCGACATAATTTCGCTGCAATCAAACTTAATTTCATATTTTTATATTATCACTGTATAATCATAATCATTATCATTTAAAACTTCAGCAATTGCAAATGACACGATTATTTACCGACTGAGTTGACCGAATTAGTTGCACCTATTTCCACACAGGTGGCGGTGCAGCTTCGCCTACTACTTCTGCATTTTTCAAAGGCGATATCCATTCCTTTTTATTTCCATACCAACCATTCACAAACCTGAACATTAATTTATTATTGCCACAGCCCCGAATATTCCGTATTAGGTCTCAGTCTTCATTAAACATCCAAAACAAAATTCCCTCGAAAACACTTCAATTAACCATAAACTATAAGGACACAAACAAGAAAGGACACCAAACATCAAATATTTACATTATGCGTCACATCCGCCCTTCTCATTTTACCTACAGAGCAAAGAACACGAAAAGTCCAGACTGTATCAGTGAAACTTCATTCGAACAGGAAGTACTTGCGCGATAACGGTTCGAGTAGTAATATAACACTGCTTTGGAAATTAACAAAGGGACCATATCTGACCAATTTTGAGGGGTGGTAAACCTTCCAAGAAATTCGAAGTATTTTTCTCGATTGAGCGTTAGTGAGATAGAGATACCACCTTAGACAGGATAGCGAGATCCCACAGTAGTTCGTTGAAACAAACATCTTTGGTTATGGGAGAATAGTCCTTAGGCACACTTGTTTGCACAGTGATTCTATCGCTTAGGGACTCAAAGATAGTGCCTTGAAAACATCGCAGCGAGTACAAAGCGTTTTTATTTATGATTTATCGATAAGTCCCATTTTTAGTTAACACATATACTATCCAACTATGGAGAAAAGTAATATTTACTTAAAATATTTTACTTACTATTTTGCATTAAAACAAGACACAAAGTATTCAAAATTATTCAAAAATGCAGAATATTTAATTTCACATGTTTCTATAGTTATTGCCTTTCTCCATAGTTGGACAGTATACGCACATAACCACCTTCACTGCACCAGCCACACAAGAATGTTGTGGGCCTCTTAAGTTACAATACAATTCCCTCTGGAATGTTTTCGTGGCAGCACTGTTCTCAAGTCACCTAGCAAGAGAATCACCCTGTATATCTCAGATATGTATAGCTGGTCCAGAAATATAGCCTGGTTATAAAATTAATCCATCGGTGAAATGAGCATCTTCGGGGCAGTAGTATAAGTGAAGTGACAGGAATATTGGATGGGGTCTTTTCAACCCCTTACAGGGTCACGATTATATTGATATTATCTGTGTATATTAGGCAACGCTTCCACTCGGTGCCTCAATTTATCACGTCATATTTTTGGGCAAACCGTAACGCTACAGATTGACGTCGCAAAACCAGTTCCAAGAACTGGCGAAGATAGCAACAGTAAATTTCGAACGCCATATTCAAGGCGTCGCTCTATTCCCACGTACAGTTTTTTTCCATGAGAGGGCCGACGCGTGAGCAACTGTGGCGACGATTTTCAGCCCGAACGGTTGTATGATTCAGAGGACAAAGGGGTTAGGCGTCTCGCGGCGACATTCTGTGAGCCACGGTCGAGTCTCCGCTCTTGACCACGGTGTCTTTCTTGGTGGTTGGATGTCTCAGGGGACGTAACTTGGGTCGTTTCAGGGTTAGGACGCAATAACGTATAACGTAGCGATGCTGAGGGTAGAGAGAAAGGAAGACAGAGAAAGAGGGGAAGGAGCGTGAATATTAGACAGAAAGCGACGGAGGGTGGAAGAGCGAGTCGGGAGGATTGGCAGGGGTGGTAGGTCGTTGCCCGACTGGGGGAAGGGGAGAAGGCCGGTAAATATCGACCCTCCCTTCACCGGGAGACTTTCTGTCTCCGTCTAGACATTCGTTGCAGCGCGTTCGTCTCCCCTCTTCTCCACGTTGCGACCGGCCTTTTTCCTCTCGCAGGCTTGTAACCTCCTACCGAACGCCCACGTAGAGAGGAGTACTACTGCTCTCACACCACCAGATCTCCATGCTACCTTTCCAAGGTCAACGGCTTGATGGCTCAAAGACCCCTGGAAACCGACTTCTATGGTTCGTGGTCTGCGTGCACCTTCTCCCCGCTTTCCTACAATAACCTCGAATTTGTTGCGTTTTGGGGAAATTCGACGCGTCGTGATGGAAAACGAGCCTTGACGTTGGAATTGAAAGAAGCTGATGCACAGTGGTCAGGAAAAAAATTCGATACTGATATCGTTTTAGCAGTGTAAAATAATTTTAATTCTGGGTTTCGGTTCTCAAGTTGGCATTATCGATTTATTTTGAGGGATTTCGTAATTCCATGAGACGGTAAATGGGGAATATAGATACTTCTTGGAAGATTATGCAATATTGATGAGTCTTATTCTTTATTCTGTATTTCATTTCTTCCTTCTTTTATTGTTATATCTTCTCTACCTGGGACGAGTACACAGCAGTTTCTGCAGTCCTTCAACATCGTAATTACGAATGAATCATGGCGTGTTTTTGAAAAGTTTACAACCATTCAGGGTCCCCTCGCTTTCTCCTGACGAGGATGAATCATTGACTGTGTTTTCGTCAAGGAACTTTGAACTATCGCGTCTTGTCTGGACGAAAACGGTTTGAACGCAGCAGACAACCGAAGGTTGCCTAAGGTTACAGGTCTAACCCCGCTTCTCTCCCCTTTTCCTATCCTACTTACAGACGTCTGGCGCGGCGTCTTCGGCGTACCGTTTACCTCTCATCCCCGAAATCTTCAGTTTTTCTTTCGCCTAACCAGCCAGACGATCGTTTCTCCCACCTTCACCCTACCCAGTTGGAAAATATGCGACGACGCACACGCTGTGTATACGTGCTGCACGCCAAAAGCGAAATATACGTGCGCAGTTACTAATTCTCTCGCTTAGCGCTTCGTGGAGGACACCAATGTGCGTAGTCGTAATTCAAGAATTAAATAGTAAACATATTTCCAAGCTTATTACTTTGTCATGTTCTTCGATATTTTAGTTATCTAAAGCTACTCAAGGCCTTTTCAGGTCAGATAACATTAATCATCGTGCTTCCAAAATTTTCTTATCTACCCAACACTGCGTTCTCAGACAGTCTAGATCATTGGATTTACTTTAGCCCAGACTTCGAAATATGATAATTGAACCTTTTAGAAGCTTAAGTCATGAACTTCATTTTCTACTAAATTTGGAACTTTATCGGTCATGCACCTGATTTGGTGATCAACATTTTTCAGAAATGGAAGACTTTACTACTTAGTTCATTGTCATAAATAAAAAGATTATATGTGGCTGCTGAATAACTGTGGTTCAGAATATTTTTAATGAATCTTAACATCTTAATTAAGAATGTAATATCTGAGGAATACAGCTGAGTATTCAAGCAAAATATTAGAATACATTATTTACCGAATCATTAGAGTTCTGTGCTTTCTGATACGTGGAGTTTGATTTGTTTGACATCTGCTCGGCTCAATTTTCCCTCGAAATAACTGTCCTATTTTATACAAAAACGAGTATCTTTCCATTTTATAAAAAATCTTCCATCTCTCGTGATATAATTTTGAATTTATATCAGTGTCAAATTTTCCTTATCATTCGTTGCGTAAGTCGAGAGATAAGATCATATATGCAGCACAGTAGATACAAAGGCGGATAACTAGGCGTTTGTTAGGAAGTTCTGTCCCCGGTTAATTCAATAGACGCATCCCCCAAATTCGACCCTTGAAATTGCATTTTCCCGTTGCATTTCCTCTTCCTGCCGCTATATGGGTCACGCAGTCCCCTTCTTTGCACCTATCCTAGAGAAGAGGGAATCTAGGCTGTGGGCAGTACCGGGTGCATATAGGTATCGATCGTTCAACGGCGTTGCTGCAGCCTGGCCTGGTGCACCGGCGAAACTGGGTTACCCACCTAACCTATACACACGATACCGCGGATCTTGTTCCTCGTCTGAACGAAGCCGAGCACGCCTGTCGGTGTTCCTCTGACCCACGCGCTTCTCGTGCATTTTCGCCCACGCATGCACACGCCACCTCGTGCATCTTCGTGACTCTTCGCGCTTTCCTCAGCTTTCTCACTCTGCTCTCGTCATCTTCCCGATTGTCACCGAGAAGCGCACACACTCCCCCTACCTAGTTTGTGCTTCTCTTCCCTTGACTATGATAACGAGAAAACGTTTACGCTCTTCAGCGGTTAAGTTGATGACAATATTTATACGATCGCTCGAGTTCGTTGAATCATTTCAAGCATGTATTTCTAGAGTGACACGACTCAGAAAACCCGATTTTCGGGTTACAACTGTGAAGCAGTTTGGTAAATACATCTCTATTTAGCATACAAATTTTGATAATTAAAATTGGAAATTGTGGAGTTTATTTAAGGAACTCTTTAAGTATAAATTACAAATTATTTGAAAACCTACTTGTTTTAGTTTTCTCACTTTCGAAATACCTTTGAGATAGCTTTTCATTTATATAGAGGCTCATTATCTTAAGTGCCTGAAAATGTTTCTTAGGCTCGACAGAAAAGGATGAAAATTCCTGTAAAAGTATACTTCATTCAATTAGGGGCTGCGTAAATAATATTGGGGTATTCGAAATTACGTATTCAGAGATGATTCACGGATTTCGTTTAGCTAAAGTCTTATGCATTTCGAACCCAGGGAAAATGTAGTTACACGGCATTCAGAGAATTGTTATGGGTATGTTATTAATTATTTAGAATAAAGGATGTCTGGGAATTAGAACGAATCTGAATTCGAAATGGCTCACAGTGTTGTAATCCATTGTCACGTATTTTTAATTTGAAACAATAGTTCTCTGGTAAATTCGTAATTTCGTTATTTCTAACGATGGTCAATGCTACGGCACGGTGTTTCCATTCATATGCGACACAGTAGCGCAAAATTAGAGACACTGCAGTATCTGTACTTATATATTAGTACAAATTATTCATTCATAAATAATTCTTCTCTCATTCATTGTCAGTATATTTAATTTATTCTGCTGTTTGCAAACTCTAAAACATACAATTTAATCGGTAATTTTTGAAGAACAGTACAAGTCCAAACTTGGCTATTTTCAAGCAACTCCAAAAATTGTATCTGGACTCCAGAGCCAAAGCGTATTAAGTCATACAGAAAACAATTGGATTTAATACACTCTGGCTCTAGAATCCAGATATGTAAAATGCGCAGAATTACACGTTGAAATCAAATATCTCAAAATGTGATTTTTGGACCCGTACCAATTCAATTCCAATATTCAAGAAATAATTATTTGGTCTGTGTGATCATACTTGACTTTCTTAATAACACGCAGTTGTACAAACAAACGGGTGTGACATTTCTCGTGGTGGAGTTAAGGCGAATGGGTTATATGCGCGCATGCACAAGGCTGCACGTCACCTTACCCTCAAGTGTCGTGGGGCTGCGCCTACTGCATTCATGCGAGTTGAAGGGTCTGCCGTGTCGACGTCCATTACGCATGCGCAGGGCTTTGCACTCTGCCACTGGTCTGCGCACGCGGCCGTACCTTCGACTCGGTATGGGTTTGACTACTTTCCAGGGCCGTACCGCAATCCGTATACTTAAGATTTATTCAGCTTTATAAATACTCTAATATAAATCCATTATCGACATTCTGTTCCACTAATTCTACTTCACTACAGACTGAAAGCAAAAATTACTTATATTTTATCACGATATATTGCCATTCCATAAATAATACTTCCAAAAATGATTTTATTCATAATGTAATTAACGTGCAGTATTATGTTTAGTCACAGCTCTATTGAATACTTCCTACCTATTGTGTAATTTTTGAGCTTCTTCGCAGAATTTTCAAATCTCTTGAATTAAAATGTAGAACAGGAAAAGCAGTATTCTTGTGGGATTATGTAGTATAAAAAAATACTCGAAAGATGAATATGTTATAAAATCTGTAAGAATTCTAAATTATAGACCTTGTAATGCAAATATATGAAATATGAAACGTAAGATAATAACGTACTCCCATACAACTTTTTTTGGAGTTATATTTTCATAGTAAAACGTAACATTTATGGGATCTGTGTTTCTGATAAAAATTCGGTTACCCACCGCCTTCGCGAAAGCAGGAAAAATGGAACAGTTTGACGGTATCAGTACCATAGGAAGGGGGTGCTATCGAAATCGATGCACGATCCTGCCGCTTCTTAGTTGCAGAGTGAAATGGGTAGGGGGCCACGGGTCGCAATTCGTAGGTCGTGCGAGAAGGACTAGCCTGCATCAGTCTACGCCGCGTCCCTTGCAAAAGGGTACGCTCGTCTTTCAGTCTTCGTCGATTTACTTTTCCCCTCTTCGTATTAACACAATACACAACTCCAACCGCATTGTTCGAACACGCGAACGAGTTCGATCGTCCCATCGCGAGGATCGGATCCTTGAATGAGAAAAGGGGTTCGATATACCGTGGACAACCTCTGACGGTGTCTGTGAAAGAATCTCACGCAATCTAGGAACGACTTGTCGCCGTTTCCATCAATTCTCTGTTTATGCTCGAGCCTGTGGTTCGTGCCTCTCCCGGACGCCTTTCCGTGCGCGTACCATCGGATTTCCGTGGTGTTATTGGCCGGTGTGTGCATTGTGGTCGCGAGCCTTTCGCTCCTTCATCTACGGCGCTTTTTATCGTTCTCATAAATCTCGATACGGAGGGAACTACATAGAACGCGCGCGACTCGGTACTTTTCGGCACGCGGCCGAATACCTCCGATCATCGGTCTTGAAACTCCTTCCCCCCGTCGGGAATCGAACAGGGGAAGGAAGGAACGTGCGAGGAAGAAAATTCGGACGAGCCTGGGCGGTTCGGTGGAACACCACGGTCTCGCTCTCGTGAGCCGCTGATTTCGTTCGGCGGCGATATACCGTCCTCGGCGGACATAACCTGTATGTGCTCGGCGAACAGGAAGTTTCCCGTGGCACGAGTGGGTGGTGCGAAGAGGGAGACGCCGGTCGAGCCTTAAATATCGATTTTGGCATGGAAGAGGTACGATAGTCCGTCCGTTTCACCGTGTCTCCTACCTTTTGTGCACGACTCCACGCTGACAAGTTTTGACAGTTGAGTGCGCGAGTAAGTGCAGTGAGAGGGAATATCGCGTGCGTCGATACGGGAGCGAAAACAATATGGTGGCGCGGTACTTTCGAGCCGAAAATTAATTGCACAGTGAACGGAGGTGTTCTTTTTTTTCCCCCTAAGCTTCGACGATATGGAACTCGAGGAGTGAATCGTTCCCGATTAACCGAAACAGTGTTCGATGAAAATGTTGTTCTCGGATCGTCACGTGTACTACAGACATCTTGTCTATAAAACGCGTTTGAGGCAGCAACGAAATCCGGTGACTATCGATCGATCATTCTATTAATGTTCACCAAGACACTTTGTTTCTTCTCCTCGAGCAACGTCGTGTCGGGAATTTTGTCGATTTTTGGAATTTTCATCTAGTCAACGAGGATTTTCGTTATCAAAAAAAGGGATTATTGTTCTTCGACGATTCCAGCATTCTGTAATAAGAGAAGTCTGAAACGATCGGACCCATTCGAAAGAGAAAGATAATATATTATACGAAAAACGGTTGAGAAGAATACTCCCATACGTAAAATCGATTAAAAAGAGAGATTGTCAGATTACGTTAAGGGAAAAGAGTCAACGAAACTGCCAGTGTCTTCAATGATCTAATGATTCTCGTCAAGCATAAGAAATATTCGACTATTGCGATACTCGAGACGTGTTCATAGGGCCCTTTGTTGCGTTCTCCGATCGAGTGAACGGTGACATCATGGTGCAGCATTGCCGATTGAGAAGTCTGTGGATAACGGAGATGGTGTTGGCTAAATATCGATAAAAGCCATTTGCGCTTGATGTCGTCCCATATTATTTTCAAATGCACCAAAATCATATTAGCTTCGAGCTCGCTAAAAATTGAATAAGTAAATGAGCAATTTTTACAACGTAACGGCAATTTAGTAGAACATGTACGAGCGAATATATTAAAAAAATATATACATATATACATTATCAATATTATTCGAACGCAACAATATTGTAGCAGATAGTCATTCTCATGCAACATTCGTTCTCGACGATCGTGTTCACGATCGCTTCGAATCCTGAGATGTTTGTTATTTGAAAACGAGAAAACTCTCGAGAACGTGTGATTTCGATCGGTATCTTTCTTTCTCTCGACCAATCATATCGGCGAAGACACGCCGACTAACGACACTGGATAAGAAGATCACAAGTCACATCAGGAAGAATGGTTTCGAGATATGGCGTCTCGAAGGAGGGCGCAGTGGGTGTTGCCGTAGGTGTAGGACCTATGCACTGTCTGCTACCGCACTGTGGAGGTCCCCATCACCATCACCACCTTTCGGCCCCCCATCCCCAAAATCCGCAGCCAGGTCACAATCACCACGTGCATCCGGCCCATCAGCCGCCACCCTCGCCTAGTCCCCACTTAAATCATCAGCTGAGCCATCATCAACTGACCGTCAACATTAACCATCTGAGTCATCAGCAGCAACAACAGCAACAGACACAGCATCAGCAAGCACCGCCCCAGTATCGAGTCGTCACTGCAAACGCCAGTAAGTACTCAAAAATGAGGTGACGCGAAAAAGCCACGAGGATTGGAAAAGGGGAATTTCTAATACCAAAAGAAAAACACTATAATAATATACAGAAAAGATTCTTCTGTTCTTTCCTTTTTATTTCTTTTCGATTCGTATGAAAGATACGTGTCTATCCGAATTTTTTTATGATAGAGTACTTTCAAGTTGTAGTTCTACATGATGGATAGCTGACTCTGAAGAGCAACTTGTGTTAGTTCTTAGGTGAACATGTAGCCTAAAGCTGTGCAAACATTTTGCAAACTTTTTATGACCATTACTTAACACTGAGGAAGAAAACAGTTTGCGAATAGAGGATTTTTAGGAAATTTAATTTCCATACTGTTCGCGAACAGTTTGTAAGGGCTGGTGGTGACGCACCGTAAGATTTGCAACGTTGTTACGTGTCGTTTGCGGAAATCTCGTGGCTTGATAATTGAATGTAGTAGCCAGACACCTATAGGCGTTCACCGCACGCGCTGCGCCGGCCGACTGAAGCGCTTTATACGTGTCCATGGCGAGACTCGAAGCGTTAAACATTGACCTCGTTCTATTTGGGTTACACTTTTGTGGCTGTTTCTGCTAGTTAAAAGACTGGCTGAGCTAAACGAAGACACACACGTGCCCGCTAAATATCCACGTGTAACAAACAGCTGACTGAATAGCTTTCTGAGAACACGGTTGCTCGTTGATACGTGTATCGACGGGACAAATATTACTTGATAGATTGGCGAGACATCGTATCTAGATTCTCTGATATCGGTAGGTTCCCCAAGGCAAGTTAGATTCGATTCTTATATCATTGCTAATTTTAAACAGTTTCTGATCAAGTTCGTTAGGATCATTACTTACACATTTTGCAATCATTTTCAGGACTCAGAGTATTCTCTATATTCCAATTCAGTGATTTCAGTTTAATCATTTGTATCATGTTATATAAACATCATAGGTTTTTAACTTTTTAATTTTACATTCCCTATTTTAATAAAATTCCTCAAGTTTAAAGAGTTAATCTATCAGTTTTTTAACGATAATAATTTAGTATTAGACCTACTCAGTAATTTAGAATTCTCCCAAATATTATTTTAATAGAATATAGTTTACAGAATTAATTCTCCTTTATCATTATCATTTCAAGCATATTCTAGCATGTGCTTACATGAGAGCTCATCCTTCATTTGCTCCATTATGGACATACATTATTGTGACCAATGGAAGCATTGTTTCGACCTTAGATTTCAGCTTATATCCTTTACTTATTCTGTTCTCTTTTTTTTTCAATCAGTATAATAACACCTAAATTCTTCAGATTGACTGGGGCACAACAAGCATGTTCCAATATAGTTCATATTAAACGACGATTTCCCGGGATATCATCCGTCATCCCAACCAGTTCAATCTTTCATTGCTTGCCAATACATATGTGACGTACTGCATATACATACATATGTATAGATGTCGTGCACCTGTGCGTAGAAAGGGGATACATGTGCATAGTCACGAAGTCCGTTATTTTAGAGTACACTGGAGGTAGTTAATTTGACCTGGTGCCCTATCTGTCAGAAGTCGAACCATTTGCGTCTATTTGCGGATACACGGCCAACCCTGAATTGTACTCGAGTAATCTTTGCGGGAATAAGTTCATGATAGAACATTTATTGCAACGTCGAGCACATTGCTCTATTTTAATACTTGTGTCTCTTTATAACTTGCTGATCAGCCATTTTGACAATAGTTAAATCAAATACCTTGACTCTGCATATTAAATATAAATTGTAGAAATATTAAAATTTTTATGATCCAGTACATCTTCGCAGTTCATGTCCTCTTGTGTCAGGATGATTAAATGACGGTAAATGACGATGATCTAGGAACAGCATCGATATATCGAATAGGTTAGTATTTAGGTTAGTCCTTAGCGCCCCTGGGCGGCATTGTAGACAATTCACGATATAGGTCAATCGATAAAATGCTTTCTACCTTGTACGGTCGCGAAGGTACGTTCGATTCTTTCCTCTTGTATGATATATCTAATCACAGTGACGCCAGACTTCTCCTTGTTCCAGAATTAATACGAAATTCCAGCAGTGAAGATTAATTTTGAAATACTTCAGGAGCTTAGATGTGTTTATGGATTGTCTGTGCTATAGGCACTGTACTTGACTTGGGATACTATGGCGGGAATTCAAATTTAAACATAAATCACATTTACACTTTTTGAGTAAAAATATTCTTCATACAATTGTTATTTCCTTAAAAACAATCTTTGTTAAGTCTCGTACTAGACGTTTTATATTCGATAAATTATCTATTATGCAATACTATGAATTATATAAATCATTGTCCATAAGATTCTAGTTTATCTTATCTTACAGCTTTTTGTTTGCCCAAAAAAGGTTCATCAATAATAATTGCCAATCATTACTAACTAAATACTTTTTCAAACAATTTATTTGCTGTCGTGTAAATTAATTTGTTGTTTAAGAGGACAAAGATAAGCTAGATAAGACATACTTATTTTTTTCACTCAATGGAAGCAATCGTAAAAACAAGATATAATTCATTTAAATAGTATTGTCAATAGTATGCGGATAATTGCCTTTAAGAATTTGATATTGTATATTTCAGTGTTTAGAAAGTAAAACTAGAAGCTATGAATAATAATCGATAGATGAAAATCTAATTATGTGTAGGGGTTTACCCTCTGACGATATGGCGTTAAAAAGATCGTATTTCTACGTTTATCACTCCTGCATACCACTAAACGTTCTCATGATGGTCGCCACGTGGCCGATGTATGACCGTTCTAACCTCACTTCTACTTTCATCCATATTACCTTCGCAACATTTCACACTGCTGTTTTACACATCAAAAAACATTAAATTATTTTGAAATCACGTTGATTCAGTGAACGAATATACCGAAAACCTATGAAATACGTACCTTGTGTACTGCAAAAGCTTTTATTAGTGGAAGTAGGGAGAGAACGAGGGAATTGGCACCGGAAATGACGTATTGCATTCTGGATTGTATTTTCCAGGCCACGTTCTTTCACTCTGTTAACGTACACATGCGTAAGAATGATGCTTCAGAAATATGAATTCGAAAATCATTTAACATATGTTACTATTAATCATATATCTATATTAGCCATTCATTTGCTAACCTAATTAAATCTAAACAAATATTTATATATTTTGAATATAAAAAATGAGGGACCAATCAAGTGGTTGACACTAAAATTTTCAAAAATTCAAAAATTTTAAAAATGGAGTTACTTTGGTCAATGAACGGCTTTAATAATACAAATTTATACAAAAAACATAGTATCATGGGTAAAAAATGTATCTTTCAATTTTTGATTTGCCATATAGTATTATTTTATTACTCATTAGAGCTGATCTTAAAACTAATAGAATAATTCAACCTGAAAGGTAAATTTTCCCAAAATGTTTGCCCATCGCCTAACAAAAATTGGTCGTTCGTGACATTTTTGATTGTATCGATGTGTAACAAATAAATATATAGGATACGTGGGTTTCGTCGGAATGTGAGAGCGTCTACCTACAATTTACGTGCTTTCATGGTACTTAATACGATCCTGGCGGTGGAGTTCGGCCTCGCCCCCCTTTCGTAGCAATCAATGCACTCACGGGACTACAGATAGCAGCACTGCTCCGGCCCCTGCCCACATGTGCAAAGATGGCCGTTCACGAGGCCGTCTTCTCGGTTTCTTTGCTCACGTTCAAGCCTCGCTGTCATTTCATTGTTCTTTCGTTCTAAAGATACATTTGTGCAGGTTAAGCGTACCTTTTACGTGACGAGAGACGGTAACCAGCTTCGCGTCGATCTTTAACGGTGAGCGACGAACTATCCATATTTTTTTTGTCGTTTCTATTATCTGCCTCTCCATACCCTTCATGTATTTTCTCGTGATAAGTTCGTAGCATGTGGTGGAAAACACTTTTCGCGCGACACGTTTAATCCACGCTTCCCATACGGTGTGCCGTTACGAATCGACGGCATTTCCCTCGAGGACAGTGATTCTGCCACAGGATATATTTTGATAATACGTGTAACCGATCGCGCTGCATCTCTCAAACGGCGACGACGTGTCAAGCGATGTCATGCAATTCCACGCATAATCGCTTTCACGAGTGATTCGTTTAACGACAGAATGGCGAGCACAGTGCAGCAGGAGAATATCGCGCATATGCGAACCTGACGGTACCACGAAATCCATTTTTCCACCTCGTATTTTTTGCGTTTCGAAATAGGATATCTTCAACAGCTATGATAAACGTTGATAGCGGAGGATAAGTTTCTGTGCGATGTCTTCTTTCTAATGATTGTTCGTACGAGTAATTCTATCGAATGATAACATTGATCTAGGAATATAATGAAAGTATATTTGAAACGCGCTTAAATGGGAAACGTGAACTCCTCTTTCATTCCCATATTTTTAATTCTACAGTATTACAATGTATGATTAAGTGATTTAGCAGTGCAACATAATCGTGTCTCTGCGGAATACAATTGCGTTTTATTTAGAATGTCTTATTACGTAAAAAAAAAAAGAACTTGGTTATAGAAACAGCGAATCGCAATTGATAATAAAGTACAGTTAATGAGCACGGAGGTATTCCACATTACAATTGATTGTAATGGATTTATTTTATCCTTTAAATTAATAAATGTAACATATGCGTATTTCGTAATTCTTAGTCTCATGGCTGGAAGTGTTTACTGCCTGCATGACTACTTGTTGAATGGTTGAATCATCATAATTGTACACCTTCTTAATTTATCATAATTTCTGTTATCTAGGGAATATTATTTATCGCTTTCCAGGGATTCTAATAATGTACACGCGAAAGATTAATTCTATGCAAAATTATTGAAACGATTATAATGAATACATGAATATCTGAATATGTCAAACATCGTAAATATTAATAAAAGCAATTCTACCCTCTCGCGTATTACGATCGATTTTGAAGAGCTCGGTTATTTTTACACTTCCAGCAAGTTTCCCACGTGTTTCGAACGCCCAGTGTTTAAATTATCCTGTATTACTTCTAATTTCAGGATCAGACTTTCATGTGTCTGGACAAAATTACGGCACCCAACCAGGGGGCCAGGTGGGCGGGGGAGGGGGTAGCGTAGGAGTACCTGGGGGCAGAGGGCCTCCACCACTTGGCAGCTTACAGTCCATAGGACAATCAGCAGCAGGTATACCGCCAGGAGGTCCTGCTGGAGGGCAAGCACCACCTCAGACCCCGGCACCCGGGGTACAATCGCAACAGCCGCAAGGCCCGGCACCCACTACGACACCCCCCGTGCACACCCCCTCGCCGCAGGAAATGGGAAAACAGGCCCATTTACAACCTCAACCACAACCTCTGTCACAAGTATATGGGCCGACGCAAACGAGGCCGACGTCGCAAGTAAGTATAAATTACACTTCAAGGATGATTTATAGGTGAAGATCAAAGAAGAGCTTGACAAGAACATTTCTGTAGATTTTCTGTCTTTTATGTCATTTGGTAACTAGAAGGGAGTGCTTTTACATGTCAGAGTTGAGAAGATAAAAATTTTGTCAAGGTATAACCGTTTGTATAAGTGTAAAGGGAAATAACTTGGCAAATCTATGCGAAACAGGGGATTTTGATAAATCAGCGAGAAGTTCACAGTTATTAATCCTGTTTCAAACGTTAAGTGTGACTTATCAAGTTCACCCTCTGCTGTCTTCACTGTATGAATTCTTGTTGAATTTGAGAAAGATCAGCTAATAACTATGGTAATTTCTGTTTCAGGGTTATTATCAAGGCCCAAGACCGCAGCAGTCAAGAGGTATGAGGGGGGGTCAAGGGGGTACTGGTGCACAGGTAGTGGGGATGTCAGGGGTTGGCGGAGGTGGAGGTCAACCCACAGCACTTTATCATCCAGGTGGTTTGCCAGTTCAAACTGGGGCAATGTATCAAGTCCCTAATCTTCATCCTGGTCCACATCAGCAGTCCGTATACACCATGAACAGTCAAATACCCCTTCAGGTAGTAGTTAAGTACTGTTGATTTTATATATTTATCGTCATGCACCATTCATTTTGCATTTGTCACAAGAAAAGTGAATTACTATCATAACAAGGAAATGTAATTGAGAATTAAGACATTGAACTGTTGCAAAAGGCATTGCTGACTTTTACTCACTTTTCTTGCAAGTAAAATATTATTTGCTTCGAAAGCATTATCATATCATCGTTTCTGTTATTGAAAATCAGAAGCGTAACAAATGTTTTTGCACTTTTAGTTTGGTGGTCCACCTCAAAGGCATCAAACGCATCAAAATCAGCAATATTACGCGCACTTTCAACATTCTCCTACCCTTCTAACGGCACAAAATGTGTATCCATATGGTGCACCCGCACCAACCCCTCAACCTTGTAAGTAGCACAAAGTTAGCAGCTTAATAGAAGTCAAATCTTAGCCTGTCTATAACTGATTAAACATTTTGTACTGTAGATTATTGGACCACTGGGCAACCAGCAAACACACCATTAGGTTTAAGTAGGGCAGGTGCAAGTGCTGTCACTGGTGGGGCACAACATGTAGCAGGCCCGCTGGCCGGTGCCCAAGGAGCCCCAGTAGTACCACAAGGTACGCTTCAGCAACCCACACAACAGGCTCAACCCTTACCCACAATGGGTATATCTCTTTCTCAGACTGGTAAGTTATAAATAATTCTTATTACGTATATATAGTCCCAAAAATTTCCTACTGAAAACAGTTTTTATCGAAAAGAAAATTTAGAATTTACATATACCTTGAATATGCAAATTTAAGAGGATGATTCTGACAAACAGTTGCCAAATTCTAAAAAACTTGGATAATGATTCGGAAAGCGACGTAAAAATTAATATATATACGTTCTTTCTTAATATAGAAAATATTTTTAAAAAACTAAATGTAATTTTAGTCGAGAAATACATCGTTTACAAGTTAAAATTTCGTAATTGCTAAGAGGTAGTATAGTATACTTAAACCTAGTAAAAGTCGTGAGAAAGGTATATAAATCAAAGGACACCTTAACTGTAAAAGCTTTTAAGAGATGTTATTTATAGCTGTGAAAGTTCAAATGACAGTGAAGATACAAAATCTTAGGATCTGTTAAGCTGCTTCACCTGTTTGTTCAAAGGCTTTCCCTACCTTTGTGCTCAGGTATGAAGATTCAGGTAAAATCTTGAATCGGTCTTCGGTACCTTTTCTCGAATTTCCGCATCAGTTGCTCTCAAGTAAGGGAAGAGATAGATTGTAAAATTGCAGCTCGAATCTTATACAATACTTTTCCATATTCAGTTTTACGGAATGTATATTGTAAATAATGTGTATAAAATGTATGGTGGTGAGTGCTTGAGTAGAAGTAACGATATACAGCAAGTGCCGTGTATTTGTAACGAAATTATGGTTTTATCTAAATGTTAAAATCTAATCATACAATATAATAATAATGATTTATTTTTGCATTGCAAACTTACGTGTACTTTATTGTTTAAAGATGTGTACTCAGGCCATAACGGTGGTGCAACAAGTACGACGAATAGTACAATAAAATCTCGGAAACCAAGAGGACAAAATGCTATTACCGATATCGTAGATCCGTCAACTGGTAAAAACATAAGTCACGAAATTTACAAAGATAATGAAACCATTCAAAGTGGTGAATCTAGCAATCGTGAGACACCTCAGCCACAGGTGAGTTGGAATATTAATATATTAACAATTGGCTATAAGAGTCTTATATTTGGAACATTATCAGATGTTAGTAATGTAATATGGCTACCTACATATCTTAAAAAATCTTTTAAATTGAACAAATAAGAGAAATAATGAATCTATGACTGACAATCTCTTCTAGTCAATTGTTCATACTATTGATATCTGTAACCACGAGCCATGGTTATTGAACTATCTTTATTTTCAACTTCTTTTAAAGAAAATGTATACAATTTTTATCTTATGATGGTCTAAGCATCGTTATTACCTTCGATATGTTAAAACAATATTGGTAGTAAACATTAGAATAAAAACTTCGTATAAACATGATTTTTATATATTATAAAAATGAATAATATAGTTTTTAATAATTGCCTTTTTATATTTCACAAACCATGGCTAAAAGGTAACAGAGGTATACAAAATATTGAATGTTTTGTTTTATTTCTCTTAGTAACTTTGGTTTTATTTCTCATCCTATGATTTGAGTTTGGAGCCAGTTTTTAGTTGTCAATGCATAATCTTCGCTCGATCACTATGTATCATTGTCTATCACGCAGAATTGGTGATTGTTACAGAACAATGACCCCGAGGTGCAAGCCGACTTTGCAGCACAGGTTGCAAAAACTCTCGTGAAAGTCGTGACCGAAGAGTCTAGTTCTGACTCGACGGTATCGGCCAGTGTATCAAACACTACCACGACACAAAATGTAACGCAAAGTTTAGCGAATTCCCAAACAATAAATTCTACTAACGACGCGAACAGTCAGTGTAGTAGCAGTTCACCGACTCAAAATGTACCTAACGTAACCGCGTTGTGTAATCAGCCGTTAGGCGCTACTAGTAATGTGGCGGCTCAAGTAGACTCTAGTGCAGTGAAAACGGAGTCGAAACCATTGCAAATTCCTGTCAAGGAATTTCAACCTCGAAGCGAGACGAAAAATGTGGTTATCGAGGAACCACCGTCAACTGCATCACGTAACGTAAACAAGGATGATATTTCTGCGCAGCTATCCGCGATGACTGTAACCGAAGTTGAGGTGAAGAATACGAGTGCCTCGCCTACTGTGACACAAACGTCTGTTGTAACCCCTGTGATTGCACCAAGTATCACGAACGTTCCGGAGGTCCCCAAACCGTCCGCCACTGCCCCAAGTGCTAACCCCGGTCCTGCCAAAGAACCGTTCCCTAGTTTATCGAGTAAGAATTCATCGAGTTCACCACCTAGAAGAAAGTCTCAAACTCACGCTCATAATCAACAACCTGCTGCCGCTGCCGTCGCCGCCGCCGCCACCACCACCACCGCTACCACCATCGTTTGCGCTCCTACTCCTCCTGTTGCTACCACCACTGTTACCACTACTGTTGCCTCTGCTGTAATTGCCGCTGTTACTGTTGCTACTGCTGCTGCTACACCAGAGGTGCATACCAGTGCCAAAGAGCAAAAGGAGAAGAAAACAAGGGAGAAAAGTCTCAATTCGAGAGGCGCTACACCTACACCTGCTCACAATCAGATTGACCATCATCCCAAGGCCAACGGAGACGCTATTGGTGATAAACCTGAGCCTGAACCACCTCGAAATGAAGTTCAGCAACAGAAATCATCTGACGGTGAGTCTTTACAAAGTTTTTACCATTTTGAATTTTTTATTCTACTTTTTGTTGTTTTATTTCTTTGATAAGTATAATATTGGAGATAACTTATTTGAGAAGAATTTTATTAAATAGAATGTTTGAACAGAAAAAATACAAAATAGTACAGTAGCTAACATATCACATTTTTTAATCAAACAAAATGGTATTGAAAATATTTTTTATCGTTTGTCTCATATTGTTAGTTTTTTCATCTGATATATTAGTAAAACTTAATCACAACAGATTACAGTTGCACCATACAACTTTTTTGTTTCAATTATTCTTCTTTTCAAATTAAAGTATAAATCCAAATTAATTTGCAATATATTTAGAATTTTAACATTTAATATTATTAAATTATTCCATTAATGTGTTATAAGTGTACGGTAAAACTACAAAATGCACAGGTCTTTTTTTATACGCATATACTTTTAAATTTCGTACTCTCGTCTTTTGTTTTTAGTACTAATTATCAAATAACATATATTTCACTTTTACATTTATCCACCAATAAATTTTCGCGGGAAGGAAATGAACGTTTTCATGTGCAAAAAAATTACGGGTTATAGGTTAGGATTTCAGTGTCGGGATCTATAGTTTCTCCCCTTTGTATCATCGTAGTTTGAACTTTGCTTTTACGACGATAGCTTCGGTAGTGTTCGTTGTCTATAAACCTTCATGCAATAATCATAAGTCAATTTGATTAAGTCAGTTTTTTTTACATATGGGTATCGTTGATGTCTATAGCAACTTCGAAATTGTTCGAAATCATGACATGTAAACTGTGTTCACCCTGTGTGCCTTTATATAGGCACGTGCATGCGGACGCACACGAGACGTGCCTTTAAGTTACGCACGTGCGGATAAGCTCAAATAATTTAAAGTGCTAGCTCCGATACCATGTAAAATCTGTATGCAGTATCACGTGATTTCGTTGTTCGATGTGGGTGCTGAATAGCTGTGACAAGAGCCATTGGAAATTTTTGTTGTGTCGCAATACGATTTCCTTTCATCCTAACCTACAAATTTCGCAGTTCCTATTGCAACCCCTAAGAATCGCAAGTTGCGAAGCACGTTTTCGCGAAGTAACACCTTGATCCACCATCAATCATTTCGCTTTCGTTTCAATAAATATTCCACTAAATATCAGCAAATATCTTTACATTGCTGGAAAATATAGATACTGAATAAATAGTTTTTTATACAAATTAACAACACATATTCAAGTGCCGGTAGTATTGAGTCGAAAATTCACATGGACGCTGAAACAAGTGAAGAAAAAGCATTCCTAGTACACGTTTTAAGTTTTTAATTCGAAATATTTGAATTGTACTTTATTCTCCGTCAAACTAAATTCTTTTAAAGTCCAGAAGTGTTCCCGATATTCGCGACGATGATACACGTGGGAAGGACTACAGTTTAAACGAATCTTGTGATTAAATTCTAAAGTAATATAAAAGTACAAGACAGTTTAAGTTCGTTTTAGAGTGCACATTCACCAATATGGGGAAGAAAAAGAAGGGTAAGTTACTTGTGCAGACAAAAATGGTGTAATAGACTATAACTTCAATATCTTCAATGTGTTTTAATTCAATGGTATATCTATGTTCATATAAATAATTCATGACCTAAACCTAAGGGAAAAATACGTTCAAGATATACCTATCTAACGATAAATAATACAAGGGGAAAGTGGAACTGCGTAAATAGTCTGTTAATCGAATTTCGGTTTCTCGGTTGAATTAAAGCAAATCTGCTACTTCGATTAAAACACTTCGAACCATCGATGTTCGCTCTTTTAACATGCGCATGTGTAAGAGGGAATCGTGAAGAAATCAGAAAAAAATCAAAAAAGAGTGGCATTGTGTTATGCGTCGGAATACACGTTTCTAATGTGAATGGGTCTTTTTCCGATGATTGAAACGCAAGGCACAGGGAACACCGAAAGGAGTTTCGTGTCAGACGGTGACATCATCGTACGAAAAGGCGCGAAACGGTCCGAAGATACACGAGCATCGGCGATCGTGTAGCTGGAGGGAGGTTCCCGGCTTCTTTCCTCATCGACAACGAATTTCCTCCAGTAGCCAGCACGTGCTGTGCTAGCCGGGCGTATTTTTTTTACTCCGTTTTGCCCATTTCCCCTTTCCTTTTATATAACTTTTTAACTCACAATTATACATTTGTTCATATACATAAGTATATATTTAAATTTATATTCTATAAAGTAACTCGTTTTTAATTTGTACATACATTAATGTAACGAATACGCTTAACATTATATTGCGCCTTACTGAATCCCCGGTTCCTACAAGACTTACAGCGCGATATAATCCGTGTAACTTGTACATATATCGTTTTATTTAATCGCAACGAGCGCCCTTTACACGCATCGTTTTTCATATTATTTTCTTGTAAATTATGTGCTTTGCATTGTATAACGAGTTATATTATAACGACTCCAAGGGACAAAGGTTTTTCCTGCACGAGCCCCTTTTCTCTATCTTCTTTTAAGTTATTTTTATTGTGAAAAAGTGATCAGGCGAATGCAACCACGACGACCAAGGAGAATTTTGATTGGAAATGTATGTATGAAGGTATTTTGCTACTTCTTAAATCGATCGATTTCTCGTGGGTGTAGCTGCAGGTATCTGCCTTTCGCAACGTGGTTCCGACATTTTGTATTCACGAACTTTCACAGATATGTAGCATCCGTTATAACTCAAGCCTTTATTTCGTATATAGAATTAAATACTTGGAACCAACAATTGTTTTACGTATTTTTCTCGGATATTGTTTGTTCTTTATAGACGATAAGCAGTATTCATGAATCGTGAATAAATCTTGAACAGCGATTCAGGAGTGTGTTCAAATATGGCTGCTTCGAATGTGGTTAGGTGTACAGAGAAGCACAGTCTCTTTCATTGGTCAGAAATATCGATCTTTACTTCATTTTATGTTTCATCAATATAATAAAATATTGATAATTAATCGCCATTATAATTATCGTCGTAATTTTGAGATTAAGGTCAAATATTATCATCCATTTTCTGACCACGTGCACATGCAATGGTTCAGCATTAAACTTTTTATTTAAATTATGGAAATAGGTTCTTGCTATTCATTAATTTGATGTTTTTGGAAATTTTACTATTCGGTTTTTGAGGTCGTATAAATTTCAATCAATTACCATTTTTACTCATTTTATTGGCACACGCGGACTTCTGTGGCCATTTTGTGAGCACTCGGAAAGGAGTACTCCATATTTGATTATTACTTTCCTATGCATGATAATTAACACTGTTACATTCTCGCACTTTCCTGTATTGTTCAGTTTTTGCTTTACATTCCTCTACTTCTTTTTTAAATATTAAATACTTCTTAGCTACTTTAACAATTTTTTACACAATTGCGAATTAAATAATGTTAATCAGTACGTTCGATTTGGGATATATTAGGTTAAAGTTTTATCATCGATAAGTGCTTTTTCTTTTTTATTATTCGCTTTTGCTTACTATTCTTAACGTGTGAATTAATAAGTAAGCGATATTTTATCAGGTTGTTAACTGTTGAATGTAAGAAGTAGTAGCGAAAGGAAAAAGCGCATTTGGTTCGCCTAGAAATAGGATAGGCATGGCTACGAGGGCGACTTTAATGGGCGTGCCACCTCTTCGATTCCGATTTTTATTTTTGCTCTTGGTACAATTTCCATATTCTCAGTAGCACTTCAGCATAACTTTCCAGGGGACTTCTGGGACACGAATAGTATAGATTCATTTACACGTAGAATTCTACGAATAAGTTATCCGAAAAATTCAGAACGTTCAAAGACATCGGTTCCAAAAATAAATCTTCATAGAAATACTGTTCATAAATAAATAACGAGACGAAGAAAGATTATTGAGCAAAATGGTTGCTACATTATTGATCGAATTAAGTCACAGTTGGGAATATTTTCCATTGAGTTTAATTAAGGAAAACTCCGCGACTTTTTTAAATGGCCTAATATAAGGCGATAGCACCGATGTGAAAGATATTTTTGTGCGTGGCCATTGTGAAAATGATACGTACTTTGGTCATTAAAACGCATGGGGTCATGGTCGCACGCGAGCGCGTGTATGGCGAAGTACGTGCATGGTTAGGATGCTGTTAAAATGTCATTTCACAAGAGCACGCGTCGTGTGTGTGCAAAAAATATCTTAAGACTTTCGGCGTCAATGGTAACCTTGAGCATTCACCAATCGGGTGAAAGGCTTCCATTGGCTAGAAAAATGATCTTGCTGACTGTGTACATTTTCTTCACGTGAATATCATAAAATGCCGTGTCATTAGTCTCGTATCAGTGATTCCTTTCTTCTTATGATATGAATGCATGAAATAATAGTTTGATTTGAGTAATGTAATGTAGAAACTTACTTAAGTCTTTAAACAATAGTTTTGTAGTAACGAAATTTTTAATTATTTCTTATCGAAACATAATGATAGTGGTAGCATTATCTATGTTAAATTTACATTCTTATTTTTTATATTTATTGGTGACTCTATGGATGTATAATGTCTTATAAACAAATTAGAGATATGAGCAGGTTGATGCTATATTAGTTTGTTCATAATTGTAAGATTTATAGGAGCAAAGTAGGGAATAGATCGCGTACTGGTTTAGCGATCATTCAATGTACTTTTCAGATTGTTACCTCGACCTGCTTTTATAAAATCTTACTCAAGCTACTTTCATGCATCAAATTAACTGGTGTCTCATAGTGAACCACTTTGTTTTAGGAATTGCCTTTAACGAAGTAAGGGAATTCTTCTACAGTATTTAAATCATTTTAACTTGAAGCTAATTTATTTATTATTTGAACTTTTTAGAAGGCAAGCTGTTCAACTTTATTTTTTGTACAAATTTCATTTTTATCGCCATAACATAATTATATTTACTGTCATCAAATAATAAAACTATGTATGATTGGCAAATCACATTTAATATATTTCCGAGGTTATTTTAACAAATTGTAGGTCCTGAGTTAAGAAAGTATCTCAAAAACAAAACCAATCACTATAGTAGATTGCTTTGATTAAATTTTAAAACAAATTGTTTATCGTATCGTCACTTTTCTTTGCTTTCTTTTTTATAAAGTAGATTAGTTTACCATTTGAGTGGTTAATTTTTTTACTCTGAACTTGTCAATATTAAATCAAAGTATAGTTATGGCATTCTATGAATGGTTGTCATATTTATTTTCGCCTCAAGCGTAACCAGAGTATGTAAATACTTCTGAGGAAAAGAAACTACTGGAACTTGACACGCTCGATTGTTAAGAATTTAAATTACGAGATAGACATGTTTCCCGTTCATCGTATATTCCGATGACGTCAACGAATATTCCGTACTCACTATTGTGACTGGTGTTTATAGCCGATTCTGGATGGGGCGTATCCACATAGTCATCCTCCCCATTTCCATAGCGTGCTCAAAAGTCTCACTTCTTCATTTATTCAGTTCATTCTCCGCGGTTCATTAAACGACTACGACCATCTCGAAACCCGCAGATTCCGTTTCCGATATGATTCGATAAGGGGTGCGAGCCGTGTCGCGTTAGGTTAGGTTGACAGAAAAGTGGCTAATGCGCGTGCTCCGACGCGCGACCGGCGAACAGAACTAATTTAAGAAATCCTGCGTCGTGCCTGTTGGTTTGCACCAGTTCACAGGTTAAAATAGATGCGTGAAAGTCGTGTAACGGGAGCTTACGAGCCTTTTTTTTTCTCCTTTAACCGAAGTGTAGCCGCGATTCTAATTAATAATCGACGGAGAAGAGTCCCCTAAAAAGCTCGTCCTCGAGCCGCTCAGATCGATTTCCGCGTGTAAACGCCTGCCCACGAGGAATTCCTATTCTCTTCTGGAGCCTCCTCCACTTCGGTCGTTTCGGTTCGCGAAAAAGGGAAGGGAAAATGCACGCATCATCGTCGTCATCGTTGCACATTGTTGCATCCGCGAACGCGTACGATCTACGTAGCCCGGCTTTGGCAAGCTTTTGGCAGGTTTATAAATAAATACTGATTCAGTGGAGCAGCCACCGCGGGGCCGTTGAAACTCGAGCCGCACAAAGAGTTTTGTGTCGCGTGAAATGTGACTTGCAACGTCCGATGTGATATACTTGTGATATGGGAAGGACAGGTCGTGGCTTCTACGTGTGTAAATAACGTTATAGTGCGCGCACACGATTCAACGAAAACCGTGAAAATGGGTGACCGCAGGGTTCATGGGAACGCTCGTGTCAGCAGTAGCTCCCGATCGAGAAGCCGCAGCAATCGACGGGGCAACAGAGACCAGGGTGCATACGTATTCTAATGTTTTCAGAACAGTTGTAGTATGGTCTCGTTATAAGCTCGCTGCTCGTAGTCACTGTACCTTGAGATTATTTAGAGCAAACGAGTTTTGATTGTTATATGTTGTCATTCATATCTTTAGACCATAATGGGCTAGGGGTATAGAAGGTGTTCGATTACAGAATTAGAGAGGCTCTAGACGTCAGAATGAAATGATAATGAAGAATAACTGGAATTATAGTGGAGTCTTTCTTTGTTAACTCTGACGGTTTAAGAGATGGTAGATCAGCTTGAAAGTTGGGAAATTGTATGACACCATTGTCAAGGCGAAGCTCATGGCAGGATTCTGTTAATGGAGACCAGTGATTATCATAGTCACTGTCCAAGTTGAGTTTGATAGAATCTCATTGAGACTGAAGCGAGTGCCTCCTTACATCAGTGACTATGATAGCCACTGCTTCTGTGAAACGTTTGTAATTCACAGACAAATTATTATTCTTAGTTTTTTCCTCATTTTGACGTCTAGAGTCACTTCTTTAATTTCTTTCCATCTGTAGTCAAATATCTTCTGTAAGTTGACCTCAGAAACGTGTCCCTGAGAACTCGTCAACGAGCTGTGAGTCTATAGCGAAGAAACACTAAAATCTAGGTGTAACGCATAGATTAATAGAGAAAACGATACCATGAACGAATACGTATAGCGAATGTAATATTTTGTTGAAAATGTGAGGCATACTAGCCGATTCTTCATAAGATGATCTCAGTTTGACGACTTCGATCTTTTTTAGACTTATGTCACTGTACTCAAGGGTAAAAGTCTAAATTATAGAGTGGCGCTGTGGCAGCATCGACTGCTGTCCCAAGTATTCTAAGTAGAAATCTAACTTTGGTGTTGTGCTTTCTTTTCAAATGCACACGATCAGAATTTGATTCCTTCGTATTTGTTCTATTCGAATTTTATTCATTTTGATCTGTTCATAGATGCATTACTTAAATATATAACGATGCATTATTTAAATATATAAATTATCTAAATGTAGAAGGAAGTAGAACTACAACTGAATTATATAAAACATATGGAATTTCGAACTTGATCTCGTAGTGAAATTTAGAATAGTGTGCCTCATGAGATTCTTGTATACGATGCCATTAATTGTATGCAAAATTTGTACCAGATTTTGATGATTCAACGTGGTGAATATTCCTCGTTAGCCCAGAACTGTTCGATTTCTCACGAGAGTCAGCAGTCAGTGTTTGCTGATACAGCTGTTCACATAGATGCTCTAATGTTTCTTTCGAACGGTCATATTTCCTTAACATTGTCTTCGAGCAAATTTTCGTTTCTACTTGGTTAATATTTTTATGGGAAAGTGTCTCAAATATCTTACATAATGTAGTTTTTCTTAAGACATTAAAGTTAGTCTTCGCATTATGAATTCAAACAAATATATTCAGATGTATCGTATTTTTAAATATATTTAGTCCTTGGCGGTGTAGATAAACATTTTCTGTAAAGTCTAATCGCGGAAGAAATGAAGGCTTTTTCATCATAAGCTGGAGACACTAACAGGTGTCATACATTGACATAAGTATTAGATTTCTACAACTTTACCGTCAGTGACATTAATGAAAAAAAGTGAAATGCCACAGTACGAAATGTACCTGTGATCCGTGACTATAATTATCCTTGGCTTGTAGCCGAAATACTCACTTTTCTTCACAGCTTGCATCTCTCTATAGCGATATCAGGGTAATGATGATTCTGTATGACCGTATTTGCGACTCATAATGGATGTTTTTTATTGTGTGAATTTTCCACTCACTAATTAAAAAAACACAAATTATTCATTTTTCACCCTTAAGTATAGGTTTAAGAGCATTATAAGAATTTGATTACACATGTAAGATTTAACTTTTCAGTTTATTTCGATGTTCTTTTTTATACTCTCATGTAGACGATGGTGTCGTTACGTACTTTTTCCCTAATTTATTTCCTTTTCTTTGCAGGTAAAGCCATGCAGAAGCAGAAGAGCAAGAATAAACTCAAACCTCGTGATCTTAATCGCAAAGGAGCGGAGAAAGAAGGCACGGATATGGATGCTTTCGTAAACACAGTTCCGCCAGCAAAGACCGAGACGAAGCAAGAGACTAAAGAATCTCCTTTACCGCCTGCAAAGGACAGCAATAAGGAAGGGACTCGAGAATTGACGAAAGATATCAAGGAGAAAGACAATTATGAATCGAAGAAGGAGAAAGAAGCTGCTCCTGTTCATACGAAAACGGAGAAACATGTGGCTGCTGCTCCGACAACACCAGAAATTCCTAAGGAATCCAGTACACCTGCGCAACAAATGCCTGTTATAGAAAAACTGCCAAGTAACAAAGAAACTGTAAAGGAACCCTCCCCCAAAATAGAAGATAGTAATAAATCGAGCGTATGTAATACGCAAGCAAAGTCAGTTCCTAATGATGTTGTTGACCACGCTAAAGTTAAAGAAGAATCCGATGTGGAAGCGATAGTAGCGCAGAAGAACGAGGAGAACTCGAAGGTTTCGGCAATCCGAGCATTTAGTGAAGAGAAATCAGCAGCTGCACCACCTGCAGTCATAGAAAAACCGACCGAAAATGAGTCTCCTCCAGCTCAGACAGAAACGCCAGTTACGAATCAAATAACACTCAAATATAAATACAAGGATGATCAATGGAGTCCCATAAATAAGAGTGGTAAAAGAGTTTATGGTCGTGAATTTTTGATCAGACTACAGGACGATCCAAACAGCAAGATTAAACCGGCGAATTTGCCCGATTTAGACGTTGTTTTGAAAGATAGCTCAAAGGTATGGTATATCATCCCTGTGACTTTGTTGAATATTTTATGCATATAGTATTGTTATAAATGTAATTATAATACTCGTAGGCACGTACCACTATTGACCTTAGACCATTTAATAAAGATGCAAACATGATTAGACACGATGCACTGTTCCCTGGATTTGTAAAACCAGTGTTAAATACACGAGGGGTAAGTAGAAAAATATCGAATTAACTTTACAACTACTGCGACTAATCACTGAATGATGTTTATTTTATAAATGAAAGTAGTGGACTGAAGTACATTGAAGAGCATTTTTCTTCTGACATATGCATTTTATTGTATATTAGGTCCTCGTGAATGTTTGTGTCTTAATGCAAGTGTATTTGTCTTTATTCAGCCACCACCAAATCGTAAAAGTCAGCCCCAAACGAGGCAATCATCAAAACCACCAAAAGCAAATGTTATTCATGTCTCTTTATCTCTCAGAGAAGATGTGAAATTAAGGGAAACAGAAAATGCATGGAAACCAACAAGATTAAAGCAAACTACTCTTACCGAAGAAGAAACAAAGACAGAGGCTCTTTATAGGAGAGTAAGAAGTGTATTAAACAAACTTACGCCCCAGAAATTTAATACTTTGATTGATCAAGTACGGGCATTGCCTATCGATACACCAGAACGTTTGCAAGGTGTTATCAACTTAGTCTTTGAAAAGGTAAGTTTAGATGCAGATATTCATTTATCATTTTCACGGATACACATGATCATTAAAATGTATTTCTAGGCTGTCGACGAACCAAGTTTCTCTGTTCCCTATGCATTGATGTGCAAAGAACTTGCTATGATGGAAGTGTCAGGTTCAGATAAAACTTCAGACAAACAAGAATGCTCATTTAGTTTCAAAAAACTTATTATCACTCGTTGCCAAAAGGAATTTGAAAAAAATACGGTAAACGAAGTGGCGAGAAGTAGTAAACTAAAAGAAATTGAAGAGTGCACAGATCCTGTAAGTCGATTTGTTAAAATTCGGAATAGAATTTATGATAGTTGTATTTTTTATTTGCTGTAATGTACTTGTATTTAATTATAGGAAAAGAAAAAAGATTTACTTCTACAACTTGAAGACGAAGAACGACGAATACGTATTAAATCAGTAGGAAATATACGGTAAGTAATTTTGCAGAGAAAAGTAATGTTTGCAAGTTTATATAGAACTTGAGATTTATATATTTTATGCTCTTCTCTAATTTATGCAGATTTATTGGTGAATTATTCAAACAAGGAATGTTGACAACCAAAATTATGCATCGCTGTATAAGACAATTGCTAGATCAGAATGATGAAGACAGTTTAGAATGCTTATGCAAGTTGTTAACGACAATTGGAAAGGATTTGGAAGCAAAGGGGTCTGGTACAGAAGTAAGTAAATGTTTCTTGATCAATATATGCCTATTTGTTACGGGTTTTATATATACCATCAATGTAGATTTTGTAATATTAAACCATTTGTCATGAAATGTACTTACACTTAAAAATTATTTAGTAAGAAAAATTACAATAATGCTAAATTCCATTTTTATGGTATTTTTTTAATTTCTCAATGTTCAACAAATTTCGCATGACCCTTTTAAGTATCTGACTTTCTGAATTAATCACGCGAAGAAAAGTCTACGTTTTTGAATGTACCTAAGTTTTGTATTATTTTTCTTTTTTCGCTTTATTAGGAAATGCAAGATTATTTCAATAAAATGCAAGATATTGTTGCACGACGAGGCCAAGGAAAAATTAGTTCTAGAATTCGTTTTATGCTGCAAGATGTCATAGATTTAAGAGCAAATAACTGGATTCCAAGAAGAGACGATAGTAATCCTAAAACGATAGATCAAATTCAAAAGGAAGCCGAGTCTGAACGATTAGATAGCCAATTGAATAGTACACCTTTGAATACGCCACGAAAAGATGAACGTGCTAGTGATAGAAAAAGGAATCGTGAGTATTAATCTATTACGATTTACGGTATTCGATTTATTAGCACTAAATATTTTTCAAAATATTGCAATTATTAGATCTGAAGTAGATATTTTGTAGATATTTCGTTGACTTTTTATAACATGATGATCCTCACTTTTTTTTGCCAGACTGGAGTTTCTGACAAAAATGATTGTAAAACGTATTCTGAAAAAGTAACGAAGTCTTTATTTACTTTTTACATGTACACCCTGACATGTGCAATATAAGTGAACATATACAAATTTAAGTAATTATTTGATGCAGGTGGTGTTGGTCCAACTGATGATGGTGGTTGGAGTCAACCAGTTGCAAGAACGAGGCAACCGTATTCCGTTGAAACAGCCAAGCTTAAAAATAAACCTGTAAGTAGTTTTAGTAGTAATCGTTGAACTTCCCATGATTTAATTATGATTATAGCTAATAGACAGAATATTTATTACTTTGTATTTGACTGTATTTTAGCCTCCAATGGATGACCTGCAATTAGGAAGCAGGAATATGTACATGTGGAAAACGCCTTCGAATTTGTCAAACAAATTTGCATGCTTAGAAAATGTATCCATGCTAGATCAAGATAAACGAATGCCGTCTCCACAACTCTCTGGGTAAAATTTTCATGTTATTTTCTTCGTTATTTCATATTATAAGATCGATATGATGAAACATTTTGCCAGGCTAGAGTTTCTGATATTCTTGTAGTGATTTTAGAAAGCAATCTGAGTTTTAAAAAATAGAATTAGATGTACGTAGAATAATTTGCATAATTATTTAACACATTGTATCTCTTTATTTCAGATCGAGATCTACTGGTCCTAGAGAGTATGGCCGTGACTACAAACCTTCCTATGGTATGTATTAGTTTATATAATTAATTAAATCAATCTTCATTTTATTCTTCTTTTTAATATGATGATAAATCTTTTGTTCTTGAAAAGTAAAACTTAATGTTGTTTGCCAAAAGGATTCTGATATTTTGTGTGACAAATAGTTTTCCTCGAGGTTATTTGTATTATTTAAAATATAAACGAGTTGTATATTCGTGTATGGTTGCAGAAGGTAGTAGGAGTTCACGCAATGGTAGTCATCAATTAAGCAGCTCATCGTCGAGTAGAGAAAGCTCGTTAATAAATAGTTCACAAAGTCAAAGCGTTTCTTTGCCACCGCCATTGAAATCCTCACAGTCCGCTACCGCCAGTAGTCATAAACCGCCAATGACAGAAGAGGAGTTTATGGAGGCATTAAACAAGATACTGTCAGATTATCTTAAGTGTCCTGTCCTTGAGGTGAGTCTGTGAAATTGTAATTTCCACCTATTTCATTTTCTTTTAAAAGCTTGTGTCGGTATTAAATTAGATAATTACAGTAATTGAAAATAGCAGCACACCCCTTAGATCCATCTCTGTTTTTTAATAGGAGATGCTTGAGTCATTGGTGTGCTAAACTATGCAATACCTTCTTTTTGGTCCTATTAAACAGTGTTATAAATTAGCTTCTATGCTAAATTTAAATGAATCGCTGCTTGCATGACCAACAAGGGGACATTTTTTATTTAAACTGATTCATTTCCTATAATAAACAACGTCTTTAAAAATAAATCATTAATTAAAATTATTCATTTACAGAAAGCTACGATGGCTATTATGCAAAACTTCAGCAACGCGTTATCGAAATTTATACGCGAGTTGGTCAATTATGTTCTTGAAAGATCACCTCTTGACAGAGAACGTGTCTCATATTTAATATCGCATTTAATCACTTACAAAATTTTGTCAGTGCAACACCTTCGAGCTGGGTAAGTTTTTCTATACTTTTATTGTAAATTATTTGTTTTTATACGATTGCAAACAAATTCTTGCACGTAGTTTTTGTAAAGAAATGATATGGAACTTATTATCAAAGATTTATGTAAAAGAAAAATGATGAGTATTTTATACAGAGAATGAAATTTATGTTGAATTTTAAGTACAAAGCCAAAAGGATACTGAATTAAGTCTTATTAACAAATATTTTATAAGTTGTTTGATTTCAGAAAACATTAAATGTCATTAATTTTTCAGATTCCTTGAAATATTGGATATAGTGGATGATCTTCTGATCGATATTCCGAAAGTGTGGACGTATTTGGCAGAAGTGCTATGTAAGTACTCAAAAAAGTTACATGTTTCTGTGCTGAAAAATCTTGTAGTTCATGATGACTCTTTTTTACCATAGAGAATTTTCCATGCGGGTTATCATTTGCTCAACAGGCCTGAAACTACTGATTGAAAATTTTGTAAATATTCTACAAAAAATTAGTATTACTTTATAATATTTTTTACAGCTCATCCAATAGAAAATGAAATAGTTACTCTATCGGACTTGAAGCCTACATTTGATAGCTTAAGGAGTCGAGGATATGTAGGCAAATTCCTTGGGAAACTGTTGTCGAAGGTATCCCAAGATAAAGGACCCAAATGGGTTGCAGAGAAATGGGACCAAAGTGGACTTCAGTGGAGCAATATACTTGATACAGAACTTGAGAATGTCGATGAAATTATTAAAACAAATGTAAGATTATACTAACATTATTTGTTACAATATCACATTAATCAAAATACATAGTATTAATAATACAATTATTTTTAGAACTTGGAGTTCTGCACTGGTGATTATAATAGTGCCAAAAGCTCATCTAATAATCAACTCACGTACCCGCAAATTCACGAAGAACTTAGAAAACTCATGAAAGATAAAGATTTCGATACGATTTGTAACTGGATAATGGTAAATATTTCAAATTTAATTCTGTGTTCTACTGATACATTCTAATAGTACATCATTAATTTTATTTATTTTGTTTATAGATGAAAGTAGGTAAACGAGTCAAAGAACCTGAATTCATTCGAGTATTAACAACTGCCATTTTAGAAACGTCCATGGGTATGTTTCGCTATTGTGTATCATATAATTAAAAATATACTAGGGTGTGTTCAGTTCTAAATTTTTTATCAATTTTTATTTTCAGACACAGTCAACAACAGGTGGTATCTCAAAACCGATGTTTTTACTAATTTGCACCAATTAATCCGTCGGTTTGTTGATGCAAATGAATCCCTGGAATTGCAATGTCTTTATGCAATTCAACTTCAGTTACATAAACTACAATATCCACACGGTAAGATATACAAAAAATACCATAAAATAGTTTGAAAAATTAATTTTGTATATATTACAATGAATTGTTCTTATGTTACAGGACTCCTCTTTAATATTATGACAAGTTTGTCGGACTATAATGTAATTTCAAGCGACGCGTTCCTGACGTGGAAAAAGAGTCCCGAGCCAGCTCAAAGGGAGTGGCATGGTGTTGCAACGATGGCGCTCACATCGTTTTTCACTGGTTTACAAGAAGTCGATGATGCTTCCAGTGTAGAAGACGGATCAACTGGGGTGAACCAAGATCGCTGTTGACGATACCGTGATCAAGTCCATTATCGTCGGTTGAAAAGACTTAAATATACGTTCCCTCGTTAATAAAAAGAAAATACGCGAAGTGAGATCAAATTGCAGTTTTTTTTTTTTTAAGGAAAGAAAAACACGTCGAATATATTGAAGAAAAAACAATCGAGTGATAGTAGTGCGCGGGTGTATGTAATATAGTCTAGAACTTCAAAGAACAAAAAGTGGATGATAATAAAAGAAGGTTGTCATATAAAAACGGACACAATGGCTGAGACCGATATACATAATGAAGATAAAGATTAATATTATTAATTATGATACAAAAGTAAATGCAAGATAATTATTATATATAATTCATTGAAATGGTTTAAAGTTTAAATAAAGCAAAAAAAAAAAACAACTCGAGAACATTATCGTATTTCTTATGTCTTGCGCGAAACGTCACTGCAGCTCGTAAATCGCCCAAATAGAACTGAAGAACTTACATTGATTTTCTTTTTATGCGCTGAATATTAAAAAAAAATTGCAAATTGCTGTTTCGAATTTCACGAAGTGATATCACGAAGCAACCGAAGCGTTTACAGCTCACGGCTGTACAACTTAGATAAACAAATTACAGATGGCAGGTGTGTATAAGTAGGTCAATTTTAAGTGAATTATACATTTGCAAAATAAGCAGAAGAAAACTATCGATAAACCAAGTCTGATGCAAGGGCGACGGTTCTTCCTATTATTATAACGAATATAAACAGAATTACTAATTTATATCTTTGCGAACTTACAATGTATTCTAATGTAAGAAAAAAAGAAAAACGTTCGTAACTAAGGCAGAATGCGAATGAAGAGAAACGTAACATTACGACACTAGGGTTCGTAGTGTAGACTATGTTGAAATTAGGAAACGGAAAGATACAAATGGTGTGCATATTAAGGCGCTACTATTTTTTAACACTAGTTATTTATAATCATCGAGAGAACAGATTATAGTGCGTGGGATGGAATGTCTGCATGTATTCAGGTGGCAGGTGCCGTAGCAAATTGTATAAAATTGTTATACTAATTTAAAGTACAGTGTGAAAAATACATTTCCTTTGGATATACTATATTATACATATAAAAAGGAAAATAGGTAGATCCGAATATAATTATTATAAAATATTATTTTTATTTAATAATTCTAGGAAAAAGTTCTACACTGTTTTTTGTCTAATGTTTCTCATGTTACTATAAATATACTCTCCTTATTTAAGAAATTGTAATTATTAATATCGAGATATGGATTTATACTTGGTTATTTTTCAATGTTAGACATTTTTTATTTAGACCTTCATGAATGGTAGATTTATTAGCCCAGTTTGCCATTTATATTTTTTATGAATTATACCTTTTTATGCATACACATATATATGTACGTGTACGCGCACGTGTATATGTGTGCTTTAAAAATACGGAACATACGTATATATACCAATGCTACGAAATTACAATCTCTTTCTCGTTAAAAGATATTTCATTGGGCACAAGATTTTCTTTGTCGATATCATTTTTCTAAAATTTCAATTATCTAATTAATTAATCGTTACTTTTTTGCTGTATGTACTCTTTTTTTACGTATTTTTGTATTTTTGTTTTTTAATTATATAATTTTTTTAAATTAAAAATTAAACAATTTTTTTTCTGTGATCACTTGTGTCAGCGAAAATTTAAAAAACAGAAAATGTTTACGGTATTGCCTTGGGCTAAAATGAAAATGAAGGAAAATTGGTAAAGGGGGAAAGGAAAAATGAAGGAGAATAAAATATGACCATTGCTACTGCTTTTTTCACACTGTAAAAGTAAAATATACATACACTGCATAAAAAGAGTGCGGAAAATGCGAAAAACTCAACAGCAATGATTTATATAAAATTTATCTCCTTGAAGGTTCTCATTTCACTCACCAGTGAAATGTGTCGTTCGACGAGATAAAACGTGAGATGCACTCGAGAAGTGGTAAATAAATAGAATTAAAGTAATCTATATAAGGTTAAAATAAATAAGGAAACGTTGTTGGAAACATGTCGATAAGTAAAATACGAGTAAAGAGATTATTGCTGTAAATATTGAATGAATTAAAACATTGTAAGTGGAAGTTGGACAGATTGCAGAGACGTAGAAGGGAAAGCAGCTTCATTATGCTGTCTCTAAGTGCATGCGGCACAACGTGCCGACGATTTTTACGTACGAACACGCACGTATATATTGCAGTTTATACATATATCTGCGTGTGCTTACGTTTAACATTAATATACATATACATAATATAAATAAAGTATCACTTAAAGAAAACTTCAAGACACAATACACAAATACACACATACACACTTCTATGATAAATCATATCTATACAAAAAAGAAAGAAAAAATAAAAAAGAACTCCATGTCAAACTGTTGTTGATTTTTTTTCTGGAATATTTGCCTTTCTACTAGGTGCATTGATCGTGACGCCGAAGAGAAACATTTACTAAATCAGTAATCTGTATATTTTTTCGTAATATTATCCATACAGTACCTTTATTAATCACGAAAAAAAGAAACGAAATACATGTAAAGGTAAAGAGCTTCAAAAGAAACTAATTAAAAAAAATAAACGTTAGTATATGATACACTTAAAATTTAAAGGATTGTAGATAATGTATACTTGACAGGATGTAATGCTATGCAATGTAAGGATAAGATGCAATAATTATAACCGCATACTGTATTACATAAATACGCATTTTTAAGAAACTAAACATGCGTAATATCCTATACTGTATATTTATTACAATGTAGTTATTTTATATGTATGTAATATAATTGAAATTATTTATAACAAACTAATAAGGCTTCTAATGTACATACATCCACCAAAACGTTAATTAACGTTTTTAATATTTTTTTTGAATAATCGCTAACTTTTCCTTTTTTAATTCAACAATATTCAATGAAAAATTATTTTTTAAGTAGATTTTTGAAAAAAAACTTACTTTATGTTAAAGCAATAACATTTAACGCCATGTCTATTTTTTATTGAATATTTATATTTTCAGTTTTTTATACATATTCATAATGATTCTAACGTTTATCATTCTTTATACAATGCAAATAAATATTCTGTCTTTTTAAGCTTCCTTTATTTAATATTTTTATTACGCAATTAGATGAAATAGTTACTGTAGATCAGATGATCTTCTAAAATGGGCAGATGTCGTAAATGGACCTTCATCAGCGAATCCAGCAATCTCTTGAGGAATAATTGCGTATTCTTCAACGCTGGTGCACGGCCGACACATACATTCCAAAGGAGCCTTGGTAATTACCTGTAATACAATTCATAAGATATACCTACATACTTTTTGCGATTATCTTCACTTTTTGAATTTTTTAAAATTTAAGTGCCAAAGCACTTGTTTGATGCTTAACTTTTTATGTTTAAAACAAATATAAATATTTTCGTTTTGTGAAGTTAATTGATTTGGTAAATGAGCGGCTCAAATATTGCTTCTTTGATTGCCATCATTTAATATGAAGTGAAGAAATTTTGTAATTTAAAAAAAAGCAAGATAAAGAAAGTTGGAACCTAAACCTGAACCTATAGTATGATAAGTATTTTGATTATTTTGATAGCCAAATAGAAATAGCTCTACAGCAAATCACAGCAATCACACGATTATTATAAACTGACACACAATTTGAGGGCATTCTCGAGGGGAGCTATTGTATTGCTTACACGATTCAAATCGCGCGCGTCATTCATTTTCTTACGCGTTTCCTACTGGTCGGTTAGACGAAAACAATATGGCTGTGGAAAACTCGTGGTGTCGGAAGCTTCGCTCTCGATTTTGGTGTGAAAGTGATTAACCGGTCAACGCTTCGTTAATTTTTCACATTCGACCACCGTCTTCGAAATTCCATGGTCAATTTAGGATAATAACCTAACCTTTCGGAATTTCTTTTCGCCTGGTTTGGCCCTCGGACAAAATAGGGATACACTGGCCTCCCTCTCACCGCTTTCTTGACAACACATGCAACTCCTCTCCATTTGCCAAATTTTTGATCCGGACACCTGTAGAAATAGGTACGAATAAATAGTTGCTGGTATGTGTTTGGTTTTTCACTTTACTTAAAATATGCGAATGTATAACGTAGAAGAATAGTAGTATCTAAATGTTATGAATACAAACGAAGTACTTAATTTTGCGTACGTAAAAAATGTAAATGACACAAATAACAAGACTCACTTATGCTATTCTATGCATATATTAAATAATCAATATGTAGTGATCTTTATTTATTGTTAATATGCGTTATATACTTGCACAAAATAATATCGTTACAAATTAAATAATTAAATGTTCAATTTTTCTACATATTTTTAACGCAAATGTGAAGATCTAATGTCAAACCACAGTTTAAAATACAACTTAAAGAATTATGTTGCTACATTGGTATAAGAAATATATAGAAGAAACTAGTATTAGAAACAAAACAAATATTCCTTAATGTGTTTTATTGATATTTTTATTATTATTGCAGGGAAATGATATTTAAGTTTTATTAGAACTCAAATTGTATTTGTGATAAAGATTACAATTTTAATCTATCAGCAATGTGAGTATTATTTGTTTTTTACCTGTAGATAACTGCTGCAGCGTCCTCTACATGCATAACTGGGAATTGGTTTTGGAACACATCCTGGATATTGCAGAAAGTGAATGACCGGGGTTGCCTGGCATTCATCGACTCCTACTATTGCCTTTGCAGTATCGTTTAGGAGACATATTAACAGACCAACACCTGCTATATTGTGAGTAAAAAAGTTTAGACTTGTATCATTTTAAAACATATTGCTTTTTTGTTGCTAAACTTTCAGTTATAATACTATTTCAATAACATAAATTTACCAATATGGTACAGAAGCATAGTTCTACCACAGTACATCCCCTTCTGGTTCTAATGCTTAACTGTGCTTATACATTTCACGTTGTACCCTTTTATACCCTGTAGGTGGCCATGTTCTTCCCCTTCTCTTTTGATACTTATGTTAATAGAACTAAGGAGAGAATTAAGTATATAAAAGTATATTGAAGCATTTTTAAGGACATATTTTAGCTTAAAGTACACAAAACATTTTATTTTATACTGTTTTTTTCATATGAGAGTAATCTATTATATACATTTTAATAATTTTATCATCTACATTTTATTTTCTGTAATTTGTGTATGACTTACAATTTGTTTATTGTTAGCTGTTAGTATTAGAGTGCATGTAAGTATCTACATATACATATCTATGAAAACTTCACATTGAAATGACACAATAGTTTAAATAGTTTAGAGTTTAAATAATTTATACTTATAAATTCTAAATAATAAATAAATATTTTTACAAGTGAAGAAAAGAATGTAACAATAAGTTAATTAAATAACATTGTTTTCTTCAAAAAGTTATTGGATAATATTTTTAAAGTTTATTATCTTTAGTTGGAGATGTAATAGTTTTTAAAAAGTTTCATTACTATAATTAGGACACATAATAAACAAAATATAAGGAGTATATATTTTCTAATTTTTAATTGCTTCATGAAATGAAGAGTATAACTATTTTCATAAAAACTATAAATATGATGTTATTAGTTACTTTTTCATAGTATTAAGAGCTTTATTCTCTTTTTGCTTAATATAATTAAATAGTAATTTATTGATATTAAAATAGTAATATCTTCTGTAATTAGTGTCTACATATTGTATTGTGCACATTTTCTAAATTTTTTGCA